>NW_018164478.1:3266096-3274417 GCF_001263595.1 Phalaenopsis equestris | reverse complement strand
AGGATTAAACTGAAGGAGGATTGACCAAATATTTTCCTGTTTCTGTTGGATTACATCAGGGATCAGCTTTAAGCCCATGATTTCTTGCTTTAGTTATCGATGGTCTTACTGGACATATACAGGAGGATGTACCATGGTGTGTGCTTTTTGTTGAAGATATCCTTCTCGTGGATAAAACAAGAGAAAAATCCCAGGAAAAACTTGAGTAGAACTAAAACTGAATACATGGAATGTAATTTTAGTAAGTAATAACTCTAGTGACAGAAGTGTGAGTTTGGGTGATCAAATTATTAAAAGTGGGAACGATTTAGATATCTTGGGTCCGTTGTTCAAAGCGATGGTGATATGGATGGGGATGTAAATAGTAGAATTCAAGTTAGTTGGTTGACGTGGAGGAATGCTTCGCGTCTTTTATGGGGTAGAAAAGTATCGCTTAGACTGAAAGGAAAATTTTATAAGACGGTGGTGAGATCTACAATGCTCTATGGTGATGAAGGTTAGCCCTTAAAAGAGAAGCATAATAATAAGTTAAGTGTTGCCGAGATGAGAATGATTAGGTGGATGAGTGGCTTTACACTTAGAGACAAAATGTGAAATGAATATATCTGTGATAGGGTTGGTGTAGCTCCTATGACAGACAAAATTAGAGAAAGTCATCTTAGATGGTTTGGTCACATTAAACGTCGACCATCTAATGATTCAATTAAGAGAGTAGATGTTTTAGATTCGACTTGTGTTAAGAAAGGCAGAGGTAGACTTAAGAAGAATTGGGCTTATTCTATAAATAATGATCTTAAATTACTAGAACTAAATGAAAATATGACACTAAATAGGATGCAATGGAGAAAAAGGATTCATGTAGCTGACCCCATATAGTGAGATTAAGGCTTTGTTGTTGTGGTTGTTGTTGTTGTATTTGTCTACTTTCATTATGTTTTTTTCTCTTTTTAATTATACCTCTTCTCTGAATCATTTTGATGCTCTACGAAAGAGGGATAATTAGAGAAGAGAATTATAAAATAAAAATTATATAAGATGATGACTCTGAGTTAAAAAGTATCAAAATAAAGTTGGAGACTTAAAGTTAAAAATAACCAAAATAAATATGGCAACTCCAAAGAAGAGAATCTCTCTTCATATTAGGAGTATTGCTTACATTTTTGTGACATGTTATTCATCTTTATGTCACTTTTATTATTTTGGGACCTTGGAATTCAATTAATGTTTCAGTTATTAAAGTTGGCAACTTGATGTTACTCCATCTTCTTCACACTCACAGCATTTCATTTCTTCTTTTTCATATGTATTTGGTATTATCGTATACTTTGATAGAATATAAATCTTGTTCTTGATCTTGATTGTGTTATTTTATGATTGGCAGAAATAGAAGGTCAAAAAATAATTGCGATTGAATCCTCTTAAGGAAACACTATTTTATTTTGCCTAACTTATCTTTCATGCAGAATAAGGGATCATTCCCTTTGGCTTCTTTCACCATCCTATTAAGATAACCCTTACTAATATAATGTCTACCAAGGCATCTGCCTTATGCCCTCCTCCGAGGAAGGGGAGTTGTGCATATGGAACTTTTCCTACTACGGTTGCTCATATATGTATTCTCACATCTTCAAAGAAGAGACCACTACCATATGATAATGCGCTACAACAACCTTTTATTTTCTCTAGACTATCTGGTCATCCATTTGTCTTCTCTAGATTGTTTACTCCCATGGTTGGTGCACCACTTAGTATTTCTAAGTGTGTTGTAGTTATTCATACAGTTTCATCTTTGGTTGGTTCACTTGTTGTCACACCTTCCTTTGCTTTTGTTCTTTCTGAGGCTTTTCCTATCCCTGGTTTAGGTAGAAGAGCCATAAGGACTAAGAATAGATTGTTGTAGACTTAGTAGCAAGAACAACAACATATCTCTTTTCTTATCTCAGTTTCAGCCTATAAGGATGTTCAAATCTGTCTGGTTAAAAATCCTTTTTCTGGGCCTTCTACATATATAGACAATATTCCAACCAGGATTGGTAGGAGATATCTTCATCCTTGAGACCCACAGGGTTCTAAGCTATAATTCTTGATGATGGCACAACTACTAAACTTTTGAATAAGAATACTGTAAGGTCATACTCCTCTTTTAAGGGTAAAAGGTCACATTGGTGATGAGAGGTTCCTTTCTCATATCTCATGTCTATTTAAGCATGATGTGTTAATTTCTATGCTTCTCATAGGACCATCGTGGTAGAAGACTGTGCAATGCTCACACATCCATTACAAGGCTCTGGTATCTGCCTTCCATTGTCTAACGTGTAGAACCCACTCAGATGTCATATGGGACACTTAGTGTGGCATCTAAAAGTTGTTATACCAGTTATTGTACCAGATGCTAGTGTAAGGGCTATGCCTCTTGTACCTCTAAATTAAAAGAATGAAAATAAAAATATTTTGAGTTACTTTCTTCTTCTTTGTGAAAAAATAATATAGTTGTGTCATATTCTGATAGAAGGAGACCTGTGAATACCTTCATAGGACTCATCTTTTTGTTAAAAAATAAATATATATGAAAAGATAAATATTATCATATTTTGGCCAGAAGGTTGTGGTTCAAATAGATTCCTACCACAACACTTCCTAATGTATTGGATCCAATTAAAGAGAAGATAGAGATGGCTCTATAAATTAGTGTATCTCAAGTTCATCATGTCTTAGACCTGCCTCGAGTGAACCCTGTGGCTAGTGACCTCTCTGATTTTTTAAAAGCCTTTCTTAGTGTTGATGTTCTCCTAAGAAAAGAATTGCAAGATTTTGAGATGGCCTCCCATCATATCATGATACTAGAGTGGAAAGGTCTACTGTTGAACATCTTTCTCAAAATCTCAACAAAATAGAATATAATGAGTTTACTAAGGCTCAATATGTCATCGTGATTAATCGAAGGATCAAAGGATGGAATTATCTCTCTTCCTCAAATCCATTTTTCTCTTTTAACTGCTCATGTGGCAGCATTGCAAGTCAATAAAACAAGATCTGATGTATTCTCGCCTCATGCAGGTTAAGATGCTCTTGACCTTACTCGTTTTACCTCTAATGCATGTCAGAACTACGCTAGTTCATGTCTCTTCATTTTATGTTGCTCCGCCAAATTATTCTACTTCTGACATGCATTTGTAAACTCTAGTAAATGCTATGGTTTAGGCTGCTTTGGCAGTTTAATAAGGGGATATTATCATGAGAAAGATTAGACCATATTTAGAAGCATACATGCATATTCCTAACCCCCAAGGATTTGTTCCTCCAAGATTCAAATATTTTATGGGGTTGGAAACACCAGACAACATATTGCTCATATTAGAGCACTTTATTGCAATTTAGGTAATAAGGTTGTGTTGCTCCTTTGCTTGTTCATCACTAGTTTGGTAGGAATTGCTTTTGAATGGTATACTGATTTACCAAACAACTTTTAGAAAGTTCTCTACATTATAGCATGAAGAGATTTTTGTGGCACGATATTAAGTTTTGTATTTTTTATTTGATTTTGACATAATAAAAGCCTAGTGAAACCTTTTTGGATTTTATTTTTAATTGGAGAAAATAGAACATGAAACATGAGCCTAACTCCAAGAGCAGCATGATAATACTTTTCTCATGGGTTAAGATAAAAACCCCAAAATCAAACTTATGCAAAATGATCTCTATCAAAACTGTTGAGATATTGTTAGAAAAGGTTACTAGCATGTAAGATAGTGTAGAATCATTGGACTTCGGAGAAGATATTGATGAGGCCAAAGTCTTTTGTTATGTGTACTTCAAAGAAGGTGGAAGAGAGCATGGCTTTAAAGACATTATACATAATAAATTAGTAATATCTATAGATATAGCTCATCCATCACCTCTGAAGTGAAAATTTCAATCTATTGAGCATTGAAAATATAAGGCATTTAATTTTAAGAAAGAATGCCTTAAAAATAATTAATTTTTTTTATAAATAAGACATGTAGCAGCCTCCACCAAAAAGACCTAATGAGGTGGAGAAGTCTGAAGAACCCAAATATTCCCCATACTATAAGCATTTGGGGTGTGCTCTAGAAGAATACTTCCACTTCAAAGAAAAATCGAGGCACAGCACAAGACCAAGGAGAGCAAGATTTTTGAGTACTACTTGGAGAAGCCTAGGGGCAAGGACTGACTAAAGTTATTGCGACTACTCCAATCATGCCTTCCATTGATGTTAAAGATGAATTTTCTTTCTGTTTAAATGCAAATGAAAGCACAAAAAAGAATTGTGATATTCCTCATGACAAATCTTGCACTTTTATTGATGAAATGAAAGATGAACATTCTAGTTGATCATTATCTATCATGTTTATTTAATTCATTCTTTTGATATTGATGATGATGAGGAGGAGGAGGAGTAGTAGGAGGATGAAGATGATGATGGTGAAGAGTAATATCCATTATTGCACTCCCTCAATGGTACATATCACAGTGTTATGATCTTAGTGATTCATAAGAAGATGCATGTGGGCTCTCTAATCATAAAAGCATTTATGTAGGGGCATTGGTCAAGTGTTCTATTAGAGATAGTCCCTCTAGGTCACCTAATGAGAATATTCAACAAGTGCATTTAAGAAATGGCAAAGTGCTTCCCCCAAGGAAAGTTAAGCCTACTATACAAGATAAAGGTAAAGCTATCATTATCAAAGAGGTTGATGATAAGTCCAATATTCTTAGTCAAAGTAATGGAACTAAACATCCCTTTAGTAAGGTTGATTATGTTATTTGGCGCATCATAAGAATATTTCAACATATGTAAGCATCTATTATGCACTTATGTTATCCTCTAAGAGAGAGAAACTTTGGTGAATGCTCTATTAGAGCCCAAAGTCTTTCATGCTTATTACACCGATGAAAAGATGAAGCTGAAGGTTGCATCCTAAAATGTAGTTACCGTCGCCTTTTTTGAAAATCTATTGTTTAGCATTACGGATCATAAACGTCCATTATATATGATAGCTTTGGTTACGGTATTCCTTTGACTTGTATACTTGTCGATCTAGGCACTTTTATAAATATCTTTAGCATCTGTACCCTTGAGCAACTTTTCATAAATACAAAGTGGTTATGCTCATATAGCCTCATGCTTAAAGGCTTCAATGAGAAAGCTCAAAAGACTTTAGGTTTAATAACTCTTCCTCTTCAATTTAGAGAGTTTAAGAATGAAGCAAAATTCCACGTATTGATGGCAATACATCCTCTAGAGCTTTGCTTGGATTTCCATGGATACATGAATATGAGATACTACCTTCAACCTTATACCAATGTATCAAATACATGTATGTAGGAGAATATTTCTCCATTTAAGGTGATATTCAACCCTTCTTTGTTAATGAGATAAACATATATGATGATGTTGAGTATTATATACCCCCTAAAAGGGTGTTCTACCAACCTCAAATATCATAAGATTTCACAAGCCCCTCTACTTATTAATTACCTTTTGGTTAAAGGAAAGGAGAAGTAAGGCAAGATGAAAGGTATCATGCCTTAAAGCTATCAAGACATGATCAGGTTTTCCCTATTATGACACATTATAAAATAAAAATAGAAGCTATATCAAATATTAATTCTGAATCATTAAAGGTCTCACAAGTGAATAACATAAGAAATTTATGTGATCATGATTGTACAATGTTAGCCCAGAATTAAGAAGATGATTGCGAGGAGACATCCTTGGAGCCCTTGCCTAAAAATATATTGTCAACATTTGTAATCCCTTGTTTTTCTAATTTGTTATAAATAGCTGAGTTGTTGATTATTGAAACAATGCCACAAGGACACTACATGAACATTACGACTACAAGTGTATCAATGGTTCATGAGTTGTGTACTTCTTATGTACCTCCTAGATTTAAATCTAGAAAGAAAGACTTACATTGGTATAGATAGGAAAATTGGGTTTATATTTAATCAAATGACCAATTAACCAACTAAAGCTCAATGAATTTAATTTTAATTCAAATAAGCTAGATGAGTGTAAACACGCCGTTGATTTTATCAAGCTTGTATTTGAATAGCTTCAGGTGAGTTTAATCTAATTTCTTATTAATGGGTCATGATTGAGTTAATTACACTAATTGGCCAATTTAAATCTAGTTTGAATTTGGATTTTCAAATCTAAAATAGGTTTTTTGGAATATTTAGTAATGTTTGATTTATTTATAACATGAATTTCAAAGGAGTCCCAATCTATTATGCTAGGTCAAAGTAGGTTAAACTAGAGTTGATAAGTATGAATCCTACTCAGGGATGGTTTATGATGCTTTTAAGTGTATTGAGTTTATCATTAACCAATTTTTTAGTAAATAATGTTCAGTTTGATTAATGGATCCCATATTATCAACATAGGTCTAGTTGGTCAAATTAGGTTAATAAAGTCACTTTAGCTTAGATGTGAGCCAATGAATGGTCCTAAAGCTTCTAAAATAAATCATAAGGCATTGATTCAATTATAAGTTTCACAAGATTAGATTCCATAAAATTTAACTCCATGTATGTTGAGTCCTAAAGGACTTTGGTTTAATTTCCTGCTCTTGATGACCTAGTAATGGCTAGCTCAACTTCATTTTGATGAGTTGAAATACTAGGCTAAATTCATCTTAAACCATTGAAGATTGAATTGTTTTGATTTTGGGTCTGGTTAAACCATAACCTCGTTACTAGAAAATCTGCAAAAAAGAACTGATAAAGGAACTCCTATGCCATGAAAAGGTCCTAAAGTCTACGGCTAAGCAAAAATAAGAAGTGTATTAAGCTCATTAAAAAAGTTGAGTTCAAGAATATTTTATAGAGTTTTCTAAGTGATAGTTTAGAGTTGGATTATATACCCATATTGAATGTGAGGTTTGATTCCCTCTAAGGAAGCAAGGATGCTTTCATTTTAACAAATATATTAAGAGAGTTTTTCCATCTATAGAAAGTGAGGAAATGATTCTTTAAATAGAGTGAATTACATAGTATAAGAAGTGCCTAGGCATGAGTATCCTCTAAAAATGTCTAAGTTTCAAATTTTAATGGCATCCATCTTGCTCTACAGCTTAATTTATATTCATCATACATTTACTATATCATTACCATGCTTTCATTTTGATTTTTATCAAAGAAGTAAATTTTTTTATTCTTTTTAGTTAAGTTAACTATCTCCATTATGCTTAAATATTGTTACAATTACACTTGGTATAGATTTATGCATATCAATACAATCTATTTCTTAGTGAAAATACCATTTTAATTTTTTATAATACTGTCACATTAGCTTGTTTAGTGCTATTACTCGCTATACTTATAAATTATTAAATCCTTAAAGTCTCATTTAAAAACCTAATTTGGTCAAGTTATTACATTTATAGAATTACTTTATTATTAACAAGTTTGAGTACTCATAGTTGAGTATCATACATTCATATTATGCCTAATATAAATCACTAATCTTACATCATATCACATTTTATTTTGTTTCACCAACATCTAAGTGCCCTGTTATTTTAATTAGTTGTTCTCTATTTTTTTATCTATTATTGTAGGAACTAAAAAAATTAATTAGTGAAGTTGAAGAGACAATTTACATTGATTTTATCATAGCTGAACATTTATTTAAGAGATTCATTTTTAAAATATAGTTCTCATTGTTAAAATTATGGGATTGCATAAGACTTAAAATATGTGGGTATTAATATTGGTTAATGTGATTACTTATATTTATTAAAATAACTCATACAATCATTTGTATTATTCTCTACCTATGATATATCTTTGCACCTAAACTTATTATGTGTTTATTTTTTAAATTACATTTCCAAATTCTTAGCCTCTACATATTACTTATTTATTATATTTGTTGCTTCTAATATTGTAATTTTTATTGCTGTAATGCACTTGAATTGGTGAAGTTTGTGTAAGAGAAAATTTTAATAAGAAATTTTTTAGATGCAAAAATGTTACAGGCACAATTAGTCTCATCTCGCCCAACCCCATTAAGTCTGTTTATATTATCATTAAATATCAAAGCTATTGTTCATGATTAGGGCGGTCGAAATGGCTCCTTGTTTGCAAACAGCTTGGGTTGGGCTCGTTAAGAAGTTTGTGTTCGGCTCGTTCGCTAAGTTAAGGAGCCGAACACGAACAACACGAAAAAATATTTGCGCGTTCATGTTCGACTCGTTTTGACTCGAAAAACCACTAATTAATTAATTAATTAATTAAATTATTATTATTATTATATACATATATATATATATATATATATCTCTTTGATGAGT
>NW_018164478.1:3250838-3265996 GCF_001263595.1 Phalaenopsis equestris | reverse complement strand
TGGCTGGCTCAAGAGATTCATATTCATGAAGCTGCCTATAATTTTCGATGTTAATAACATTTTATGATTATTGTTTCATATTTTTTCATGGAGTTTTTGTATGGTAGTCGTCTCTTCAGGTGATGAGTTGTCACAAGATGGGGTAGATATAAAGTAAGTTGGAACATTGATTGTGGGAGTTTAGTCTTTCCATATACAAATGAATGAACTTGACATCATCTTATTGTATTGGTGAGCTTAAATCTTTGCCTCCCAAATGTTATATAGAGAAATAATAGTCAAACTTTTATTCATAAGATAAAAAAAAATCTTGCTTTTTTTTACATATGGTGATATCAAAATCTATGCATTTCATAAATAATGGAATGTCTCTATATAATCATAATATAATATTTGACTTGATTTGAGCCTCAATTTAAGATCAAAACCAATTTGAATAAGTTTAATTTGATTTCCATAGTTGCATGCGATTGAGCTTTTGCACGGAATGCATGGCATATATACCAAATTCAAGCCTCATATGTTCCTCTCGTATTTTGATAACAATTAAATATTAGCTTCACTTGCACAAAAGGAAATAATTTGGGGGGAAAGGGAGTTCACATTATGTATGGAGAGACCGGTCAAGAGAGGCTTAGAGAGAGAGAGGGAGAGAGAGAGAGAGAGAGAGAGAGAGAGAGAGAGAGAGGTTAAAACCCAAAGGGAAAAGGACTTAGGATTGCTCCTAAAAAGCTAAATGACTTTGGATCCATGACATTAATCCATTAAACAAGTATGAAATAGGAATGTAGTGAGAAGGATTTCACAAATTTAATCCGTTCCATGTTGTTGCTACTAGCTGCCTCACTGTCACACCATCATAAAAGAGCTTTAGACCGAAAGAGAATATGTTCAAAAAATGTTTACCGTTATGCGGTCGATGACCCAAGGCAACAAACAACAAAGATATCCGGAATCAACCCAAGTTTTCTTGCCTAGACCTCATGTGAGAACTATGAACCTTTAGTTAAGAAGTTTTATATTAACATCATGATAATTTATGTAATTTCTTCGTTGCTAACATGTATACACACTAAATATACTTCTTCAGCTTACCTGCTTGACCGAAAAATTGCATTCACAAAGTAACAAAACCAGCTTAAGCTTGAATTCTTGACAGCATGTAACCATTAGCAATGAAATGTTAGTACGAAATGATGCTTAGCTTGAATTCTTTAAATGAATGATTGTATAGCGGATCAACAACTCAACGATAACAACGACAAGCCTTTATTGCACTAAGTGGCGTCGTCTACATGAATTCTTTTTCTCCATTGCGTCCTATTGAGTGTCATATAAGGACACAATGGAAAAAAATGATTCAGGTAGCCGACCCCACTTAGTGAGATAAATGATTGTTGTTTTTGTTGTGTTGTTGATCCACCATACAATCATTCATTTAAAGAATTCAAGCTAAGCAAAAAATATTCTCAAAATGTCAGGAAATGATAGTTCCGACACTTTGAGGGCATCAGCTGTCTAGCAAGGTGGTTGGTAGGTCTCCAAGCACAATCTCTGTATACTACAAAAATGTTGGCACAAATCTAGAGGAGATTGGATAACCTGGATTAGAGGCGTGCGATGAAGTTCCATACTAAACAATTGAAATTTTACAAGCAAACAACCGATTAGCTTTATGGAAAAATCGACTGACAGATCCACCGAACGAGAGAACACAAGCAAGTGAATGCACACTTATGTCAAATTATTGGATCTCTTCGAGAGAACTGTGGTCAGTCGACAGAGTCAGCCGACCGGAACATGAGACGATTGGCATAGTCAGTCAACCTGCACATCAGACTATCGAAAGACAGCAAATTTTTATTTGCATTATAATGTAAATTTCTACTAGATAGACATGTCGATTCAATGCTAAGGAAAACTATAGTAATAATTTTTTTCTTTTATGTAACTGTATTTTGAGACCTCTATAAATAGGAGGTCATGACATCAATAAAGAGATTTCTTTTTTGGAATCTCACACGGGAGATTCTCTCATACTCTTGACTTCTCTCATCACAAGCTCTAACTCTCATAGCGTGTTTTCAAAAGACAATTTAGAATTTAACATCCTTAAAGGTGGTGCGGTGAGCGTGTACATGCCGCAGACGAGAAGCACAACAAATTACGACGGAGAAACGCAGCAGAGAGATAGTGCAGATGGAGTTCGATAGAGAATCGATGAACCGAAAAATCCAGCAACAAATTCAAGAATTAAGGGAACAGATGATGGGTCAATATGATGCCCATCAACAAGCAAGCTCGTAAAAGAATGATCAACCTTCGCTCCTCAAGTTTGGATTTTAGAGAACTTGCCGCAGAGGTTTCCCCTAGAGCCACCATCGGCCCCCAACGAGCGAGCTAGTAATCGGGTGACCGAAGGAGATGCAAATTCTAAGCAACCGACCAACATTATATCTACGTCGATGATCAGGAATCCAAGGGAGGGTGTCAAAGTATCTGCTTAGTTTGCCCCTGACATTGCTTTCACTCGACAAGTTTTGGAGACGATACCGCCATCGAAGCCTTCCTCACTTAGATCCCTAAAGGGGAACTGAGCAGACCTGCTATCGTCGGTACTTTGGGTGATCCAGATGGCACCCTCAACAGCGACCGGACAAACCCATTCACGTTGATCCACATAATTGAGGTAATACTGTCGGTTGAATACAACCAACACAGCTAAAGGGTTGTCACAGCTTCTTCGTTCAAAGAAGAGAATCTGGTCAAATGACAGGAAACCAACAATGAAGTGGAAATGCTGGCCCTCGAACTTGTAGAGGAAAGCGAACAAATTCAGCTCTTCGACAGAAAGAAGTGAAAAGGTGGACCGCTCGCTACTTCAACAAACATGTCCGAGAGAAGACATTCATTCGAAGATATTTAGTTTTGAAGAAAGCCGATCTAACCGCTCGTGGATAAACAATCGGCAAGCTGGATCAAATAAGGAGCGACCCATACATAATCAACCAACGCGTCTCTTTGGGGTCTTACAAACTAAAGACTTACGTTGGGAAAGAATTCCCCCAGACATGGAGCTGAGATGACCAAATTATGTTTGAATAATACCCATATCTCTCTGACACATAATAATTTAGATAGTATGCTTAAATGAGTATAATTGATTGATGAAATCCACTCCCTTGTGGCACCAGTTGACGATGCTAAGATATCAACACACATAATTGAAAAAAGGAAAATTTATATAGATCTATCTTCATTGGTACATTTAAATGGAGCTCTCATGACAAATGAAAATAGATAAAATAAGATAATATACTATATGATATAATGTTATGAATTAACTTGAAAGGTCACAATTGAATAGTAAATTTTCATTTATTTTTATGTTGATTGATTAATATATATATTATTTTCTTATGTTTTATATTACTGTAATTTAAAAGTAAGAGTATTCACTGACTAGTTGATAGCTCACACAATTTTAAACTAAACAATTTCAGGTTTAATATTAGATTATAGAATGAGTAACGTAAGGAAGAATGTCTATAAATGACGCAATCAATCCAGAAGAATGTAAATTTATCTTTATTTGTTTTAATAAATTTTATTCATTAGTAGGTTTTTTTAATAATTTATATGATTAATTGTTAGTGATAGTAATTGATATTAGACTTGAATTTCACCGTTTGATCATCAATTCTCTCAAAAAATCCAAGCCTTAGGGCATGGTCATGAGACTCATGGCATAATTTAATGAATGAGTTTCTAGTTTAAGGAATATACATACTGCAATACCTTAGGAAAAGTAAATTACAATTCAAAGAAACAAGATAATTTATTTATTAAAATAATAATAAAGTTCAAATTATATTGCTTTACCCAATAAAAGTAAAGTTATTTGTGATGAACAATGTGATACGTTACCATACGAGAAATAAAGTTAAGGACTTAATTCATCAATTTTATTTTGCCCAATTATCCTTTGGTATAATTTTAGTCTAGGCTCGATAAGGATATACTTGATTTCAGTTTTGATCTTCTCTTGTAACACAAAGTTTAATAATAAGGAAATTATGTCGTATAATGGAATGAAATAACATGAGAAGATGAATTGATATTGAGTTTTTTTGTGTAGCCTCTCATGGGATTTTCTCCCTTTTAAGAATTCTCTTGTTACTTCGACTCTTAAGTCTTGTGTCGCTTATTCTAATGTGTTCATTCATCTATCTTCTCAATCCCTTTTTCCCCTACCTCTTTGACTCTCCTTGTACATAAAATTCATCTTTTGTCTACTCAGTGTGCGTGTTTTATGCCCATTATAACAATCAAAATTTACAGATTAAGCTATGCATATGCTTGAGGCTAACAATATCAATGCCTCTTTTGCATATGCCGTCCATTTATGTGCTTTGGAAGCAAATGTTCAGTTTAGTTGGGGAAAAATGGGGGATGCAAGTGTAAGAATTACAAGAAAACTAGTGATGAAGGTGTGTTGCCAATGGAAAAGTGTTTAAGATGATGATCTTGACTATAAATCAACTATTTAAAGAAAAAAATTTCCATGTAAAGTAAATGAGCCAAATTGGTCCTTTATTTATATAATTTACAGCATATTATTCTGTATTAAACCTAATATATCAGGCAAAAAGAATTACTGCCTCACCTTAACGTTAAAATGTATTACCTTTGTTTTAACATGATTGAATAACCACTCGATGAGTAAAGTTTTGTTTAACACGCAGTTTAGTGTACGTCATTACAATCATGCATGAAACCTGTTAGTTCAATATTTTACCTTGAAGTCGGTCAGATCAGGGATGACATAGCGTGGCAACTTTTCATCCTGCACAACATAACCACCTGCTCCAAATGTTGCATTAATTATAAGAAAACATTCACAGTTTAAGGAAATTCAATTCAATAATGCTTCCAGCAAAGTTCGAAAAAAGTTCAAAAAGTAAACCATCCAATTTAAAAACTAAAATGACAGCTAACGCATTAGACAGTTAAACCAAGCAAAAAAGTGGAAGTTATAAGAGAAACATCCTACAGAAAAAATTTATGACAAAAGAAATTATCAGCAAAAACTTCCTTGTAGCCGGTGAAAGCGGCATGATAATGCTATCTCTCAACCTATTAACTGGCTTTCTATTTATACGTGCATACCACACAATTCCTATCTTTTACATATCTAAAACCTAAAAAGTCATATTTGCATGAATATCACTCAACTATTTAGCATCACAACAAAAATATTACCATTATTATCTTTTTAAAAGTGAAATATATATTTTCATGCATAAGTTTATCACACTATAGTGTTATAAATGTAAATATAAATTTTGGGTGTTAGATTTGTAAATACATAAGAATTGTGTAACAGTCTGAACTCTCACCCACCGAGATATTGTCTGCTTTGACCTGATTGCCTCACAGTTTTGTCTCGGTGTGATTTCTCAGAAGATCGCCCATCCCGAGAGTGCTCCCAAGTGAGTACGCTTAAACTTTAGATTTTATGATGAAATTTCACTGTTAAACCAAAAGGCACCTCGAAGTTTAGGAGTTCATCTTCTTTCTACTTAACGGGTTTCATAATCTCCCTCACTTAAGTAACTTACATCCTCGTTAGTGATCTTAGCCCAAAATCATCTACCAGGCAGGTAGAAATCTAGAGGTGACACCTACATATTTAAGAGGTGGTTCTCACCATATAGCACTTTGTCCGGACTTGGGTAAAAGAGGTGGCTCCCAAGGCGTTACACTTTGTTTTGTATGACACTTAGTTCCCATTTTTAAGTTAGTGAAATGTTCTGATATCATTTGTAATAGCCCAAACTCTCACCCATCGAGATATTATCCGCTTTATAATAATATCACAATCATGAACGCACCGAGCAATGGTCAAGGATAAGCCATATGACATATTTATGGATAAAAGTGATAGAAATAAATACATCAATGTACTAGATGCAAATTTGTTTGATATGGATGAATGTAATACCCCAAAGTCAAAAAATACCCTAGTCGGTTGCTTATAAATAGTTATAATACCTATCAAAACATCAGGAGCTTCACGGTCTTCTTACCACGTCATAACAAATGCTCTAACTGGAATCGCTTGTTTGGGTTGCTCAGGAGCTTGAGGCCGTTGAGTCTAGTATTGCACCATTAAAGGGTATAGATACGTCAATGGCGACTGAAGGTGTTGTTGGTACTGCAATGCAAAAGAACATGACTAATACAGTTGTGACATCATCAATTGTTGTGGTTGCTGCTAAGATTGAAAATAATTATGCTTCGCTTGACCCTTCCCATGATTCTTCTAATATTGACCTCCATTAGACCATTTTCACTTCTTCTTGCATTGATATTTAAATTATGCTCTATCACTTGAGGTAGACCTAAAACTTTGAAGGGACAATCCAAGACCTTATGATCGACACTATAATAGTAAAAACATTTGCCGACAACCAAGTTGCATGTTCCTAATTGCCATTTCCCACAATAAACACGAAGAAAATTTATTTTTTATTTTTGTGCCTGATGATTCTAATGCTGTTTCTTTTGGGAGCTTTCATTTGTCTGTGTATCTAAACTCTTCTGCTTCCTAACATACTTTTCCTCACAGACATTGATCCCTTTCTTCGAGTGAATAACTCGATCCATCAACACTTTGTAAGTTGTACACTTCACAACGGATAAACTCCCTGAATATTTTCTCTCAGGCCAAATAGTAGGTGATAGATATTCTAATCTTCATGATGACTATTTAAGGGAATAAATCTGAGATCCCGAGCAAATCGTGTCTCGTACTCTCGAACAGTCTTCCAACTTCCTTAATTCATTCAAGAGCTTGGCACGATCAAGCATAGAAAAATACTGCTATAGGAATATTCTCTCGAAATCCACCTAATAAATTATTGTGTCTGACCCAAAAGTATTGTGACGATGACTCTCCCACCAATCATTAGCTCCTTCGCGCAACTGAAACGTAGCAATGTTTATCTTGCAATCTTCATATTAATTTATGCCTTGAAAACTATTCTCAATGTCATGAAACCATGCATCCAACTTGATCGGGTCGTCGCACAGTTGAAGGTAGGAAGACGTATCTTCAGAAACTGATTCATCACTCGATCCACGGTACTCCCATTAAGCAAAAGTGAATAATATTTCAATGGTTGAGAGTTTGAGCTATTACAAATTGTGTAGTATGTATGTCATTTTGCCTTATAAAATTCCTATGATACTAAAAATATATTGCCCGTGCATATACCAAAGGCCTACCTAAAAACTTACTTACAATCTAGAAATTTTCAGAAAATATCTTGAATTATGTTTCTGAATAACCCAATTGGTAAAATATATATGGAATCTTCTCCTCAAGCCATACTTTTAAGACACTAGTGTATTCACACGATTCCATGGTCATATGAGCTAATAATAGGCCCCAAATACTAAGCAAAATAAATAATTAAATAAAAGAAAAGAACAAACGATTTAGATGGAAAAGTTAGCTCCTACCACCATTCAAGAAGCCTTGGCACTACCTCAATGACACTCACTCCAAATGCTTTGAATCTAAGAGGCTTAAATCAACAACAAGCCTTTATCCCACTAGGTCGGTTACATGAATCCTTTTCCTCCATTGTGTCATATTGAGTGTCATATTTTCATTAAATTCTAATAAATTAAAATAATTTTTTATACAACATACCCAAGTTTTTTAGGTCCAATTCCAACTTTCTTAACATGAGTTAAATCTAAAATCTCTACTCTCCTAACTGGGTAATCAAATGATCAGCGTTTAATGTGACCGAATCATCTAAGAAAACTCTCTCTAATCTTGTCTGCCGCTGGAGCTACTCCAACCCTTTAACAGAATGTGACCGAATCATCTAAGAAAACTCTCTCTAATTTTGTCTGCCGCTGGAGCTACTCCAACCCTTTAACATATATATTTGTTTCGCATTGTCTCCAAGTGTTAAGCCACTCATCCACCCGAGCATTCTCATCTCAACAACACTTCACTTAATTTTATGCTTATCTTTTACAGGCCAACATTCTACGTCATAAAGCATTACAGTTGTCGCAACTATCTTATAAAATTTTCCTATTAATAAGTCTAAGCGGTACTTTTCTATCACACAATAGGCCTGATGCGTTTCTCCACTTCAACCATCCAACTTGAATTCTAATAATAGCATCCCCATCTATATGAACTAAATGAACTAAAAATAATTAACCACAGAAGAATAGGAGGGTTATCAAATTGCAAATTCGCTAACTTCCCAAGTCATTGTTCATACATTAACAACCAAACCCACTATATCATGAAGTCTAATTTTGCTTTCCATCATTTTAGTCTAAATTTTGAAGAAAATTAAGCATACCACATGTTCCCAAATAGTTCCTGAAGGTAGGTATATCGTTATTAATCACCATTTCACAGAATAAGCTAAAAATGAAGTCAGACTACCTTAAGGGCACAACAATCTGAATACCAAATAAACAGTGTACTACAAGCAACTTAATTCGACTATAATAAGAGGAAGAATCCTCTGCAAATTCATTATCTTACCAGGCCATAACTCATACACTAAAGACCAATCTCAATAAGCCATGAAGGATGATCCTACTTTCCACCAAGATTTTGATAAATTTAGACATACCACGTGTGCCAATATAGTTCTTAAAAACAGGCATAAAGCTCAAAAACGCACTACAAACAAAAAGCTAAAATCAATGGTAGATTACCTACAGGGTGCTCACTCCTGTCATATACATTTAATGATAGATCAATTGTGTGAACCAAAAGCAGTTAAATTGGGCTAGAACAGGGAAGAGATCCCTTTGCAAATTTGCAAACTTCCAAAAGTTGTTAATCGCACACTGATTTAGCTAAATCTTCTAATCATTTAGCATATAATTTAAAGAAAACTAGACATGCCTCATGTTCCAAGACAGTAAGTCTGTCACTATAAATCACAATTCCACACACTATTAAAAAAAAAACAAAGTTAAATTACCTCGAGGGCACTCACTTCAATCATAAGAGCTCTATCATTGTGTAAACTAAAAGCAATTTGAATTGGCTAGCATAGGAGAGAGAACCATTTGCAAATTTGTTAAATAAGGCACAGAAGAGCAATCTAGCTATAGCATGAAGGGTGGTCTCTCGTTCCATCATTTTAGCCTAGATTTTAAGATCATTAGATATGCCTCTGATGCCAAGATTGTTCCTGAAACAAGCCATGTCACTTTAAATAGCAATTACATATCATAAACTAAGGGTCCTCAGGGTCCGTTTGGGGCAACTTGTGCATTTCAGGATAAGCTGCTTATCCTGAAACGCGGACCGCGGGCCGGCCGTGGGGGCGGTCCGCGGCCTGCGTTTAGTGTAAAAACCCAAATGCAGTTTCGGATAAGCTGGCAAAACGCGTGAACCAAACGGTACGGCGACGTTTTGAAAACGCCGCCCGCACTTATAAGCTGCCCCAAACGGACCCTAACTCCAATCAAAATGCTCTAAAGATTAGATCAATTGTGTGAACAAATCAGTTGGCAGCTTGAAGTTAGAAATCATGCATTAAAAACAATGAAGTCCATTAAATCAATCATTTGTTTTAGATTTAGTTAGATGCCAACATTATCAAAACAACCTAAAAAATGATGATTCCATTTCACCACTCAAAACAGCTGAAATCAAATACGCATTTTCCAAAACATATTTTTCTATTTACAAGAGTCCTAACAGCAAATTCAATTCGGTTAGGTTAGGAGACAATCCCTTCGCAAACTTGCTAACTTCCAAGATCTTAGCGCATAAATTAAACAAATCCAAATCCGCATTTGAGGTTCTACCTATAGAGGCCAGCCACAAGCTAGAAGAGAGCAACTACAAATAATTATTGCAGAGCTCAAGTATGGGATTACTGAAAGTACACCACCTCACAGAGCTATTGCTACTGTTGTAGCGTTTGGTAATTACTTTGGAAGAACATAATTACTCTGGAAGGACATAATAACCAGCTTCGGTAGGGTTTATTGGGAATATGATTCCCAAAAACATGCATTTTCGACATTGATACGATTTCCCAATAGTATAATTAGATCAACGGTAGAATTCAATAACGAAAAAGAAAAAAAAAAAAAAAAACTCATACAAAATCGAAGGCACATAAGGCCTCCCAAGAAAGAGGAAGCAATGACCTTTACGAGTATGGAAACCAGTGGGCTTGCAGTTCTTTCCCTTGTAATAATCGCGAGGTGCTCTTTTTGATGACAAAATACTGAGTGAAGATGTCCTCTTTCTCCGCATCGCTCGCCCTAATCCTATTATCAAACCCAGCGGCATCTTCACAAACCTAACACCAGGATTGCATATTATGGAGATGAAAGTAATATTTGTAATCGAAGATATCAAAAAGTGGGAGATGGAATAAAAATGGTAACTGGAAGTTAATTCTGCAGAGATGTAAAGGAATTGGTCTGATCGACGGCGATTCTACCGCGGCCGGGAGTGTTAAGACGTTAGGGTTTAAAGAGCGGGCCTACTCATTAGAGTCACATTTATCAATGAAAGAGCATCTAATAATTTTTTAGCTTTTACGTTAGAAACTAATTTAAAATCATCCAATAAAATTCTAAATGAAATAAATGATCGCTGCCATTCCATTTTTCTAATCAAAATTCACAGTAAAAGGATAAATTTTCATATAAAATAATATCATTATTTTTTAAGTATATATATATATATAAATATAGTTTTTACACATAAAATTAATATTTAAAAAATAGGTACAAATATCACCAGAATAATTAGCATTAATATTTGCCTTTGAATCTTCACAACTCCTTGCCAAATATTGATTTAATGCATTGATTTATGAGTAATGAGTCTGGATTTTTAGGTATCAATCATCTAAAATATTAAATATAATATTTATCCACCTAACTTCTAAATAAAATATTTTAATCACCCAAAAACTTTATGAGTGAGTTTAGATCGAGTGGATGTAATAAAAAAAGTTAAAATGTTATATTTAAAATTTAGGTTATTAAAAATATTATATTTAATATATTATGGTGGTTTTTATATAAATATCCCAAATTATCACTCTCTTAAGATCACAAGTTCTCACGACAAAAATTTCAATTAAAAAATTTTCTTGTTCCACATCACATAGATACAACAAAAATTAAGTACAAAATACCCAATAAAAAAATTAAAATTAAGCGAACATGATCCATTAAGGATGTAAGACCAGTTATGAGTTGTGTAACTGGAGATACTCGATGGTATTAACTCGTATCGGACTGAGTCATGTGAATCCATTGATAATGGTTGACATATCTTAGGATGTTGGTTTAAACGTTTGCTCGACGACTACAACATGTTATGGAAGAGGTCGAAGAAAATCCACCAAGGATTTTGACCTATCCAAGGCTTTATTGTCCAAGCTTTTACTTGACGACTGTAGCCTATAATGGAAGAGGTTGAATTGACTCTATTTGGGTTCGATTAAGTCTAGAATGAGGTGTCAGAGATGCTCAGTATTTCTTGATACTATGGTGTAGATCGCAATAAATGATATGTTCTATTGGAAATATAGTTGTAGTCATACTTAAGAGTAATATTTGACAATTCGTTAGTTGCTGCTTTTGAATCATTTGCCCCCCTGCGAATGTGTTTGCCATATGAGCTTGTAGAATAACTCATGTATTGAGCTTTGAAGAGAACAACTTCTTAATCTAGCTGATGATGAACTCCAGTACGATGAGGGGCGTTGAGGAAGCATTATTTGCGGTGAAGATTGCTCCAATACATGAGCGATTCTCGTAGACTTATAATCTAAATGAAATATGAGAGAATTCCCCACCACAGTCGTGCACAAGATATTGAAGTAAACGACCTTTTGAGACAACGGTGAAGGTTCCCCCCTTCCCCCCACATCGAAGAATGCTTTGGAGATGATCTTCAAGATACAAAGAAAATTCCTTCGCCAGTTGGATGATATGCATCATTGGGAAATGAAGTAGGAGATCGACATCTCAAATTTGAAAACATGTCAAGCAGTGCTTTGTTTCCCGCAAACGACACCAAACAGAGGCATGTTAGAAATTTGTGGTTGTAGAGTGATGAATTAATGTCTTAGCATTTCATGAGAATTCAACACACACTCATAATGACACCAAAAGTTTTTACATCGAACAACCCGCAAATGGAAAAAACCACGGGCCTTACCCATTTGTTCCCAAACGGAAAAGGGTTACTAGAATTTTCAAGTTACAATGTTAACTGACAGCGTCTGCATAGTAGTAGTTGATGACGATTGGTTGTGATTGACGACGAGTGGTGGTTGTCGATGGCGGTCTACAGTGGTCGGCGACGATAAGCGAGTGTTGACAACGGTCGGCGGTGGTGGACGACAGTCGGCGATGGTTGACGGCTGTCGGCGGCGATCAACGATGATGGAGATGGTGCTGGACTTCAGCTCCTTCTTAAAGCTTCAATTTATCTCTAAAGCCTCAAGGTCCCCCTCTCATTAGAAGGGTGAGACTCTATTTATAATGTTATGTGTGTAATTAATGCAAGAATATAATGGATGGCTTTTGATGGACATTTAGGTGCCTTAATGATGTTAGAATTGAACAACTTTGGGCTCGTTGGATTCGTCTTGCTGAGACGCTCAATTCGACTATGAAATCGTTGGATTTGACATCCGTTCAACATTCTAAATTTGTCCAAAAAACTTCCAAGAGTGGTTTAATGATTTGATTTGAGCTTGATTTGACTTGAATTAACCAATTTCGATATCATTCGGTCCGTCTCGTCAAGCCGGTCAGTTTGACTATAAGTTAGCCGAAATCGATGTTTTGGATAAAAAAAAATACATAAAATATTATTTTAAGATTCGTGTCGTGCCTCGAGAACCATATAGGATGATGAGAATTTGTTGATGACATTTCAATAATATTTTATTTGTTTTTTTATTATAAAAACAAATAAATTTCTTTTAAAAAATAATCAAAATAATTTAAAGATGTTTTGAACATTCCAAAATAAAACTGTTACAAAAAAAAAAGTTTCAAATAAAAAAATAGACTAAATAAAATAAAACTAACAAATAAAAAACACAAAATTATAAAAAATTATCTCAACAAGCTTCTTAGGGCTTGCATGAGATCAATTTCGTTTTTTTTATTTTTTATATTTTATTATTATTTTTTAAAACATATTTATTTAATAGAATTTTTATTTATTTTACATTATTATTTTACGAAATAAATTAATCTATTTTTAAGGATATATTAAACATCTAAAACTTCGCTTAAAAGAAGGGGAGATCATACATAACAACAAATTTCTATGTATTTACATGCATATCATCTAAACTTCTCCTTTCATATTTATACCACCCTAAATTTTCCAATCACATCAAAATTATTGCTATTTTAACATTTTTTAAATATTAAATACACTTTTGAAAACGCACCTAAAACTTCACGTTTGGGGCAGCATCCCTAGTGTGCGATGTTTTGAAAATACACCTGATCTGTTTGGGTAAACTATGTTTTGGCAGTTTGTGTGTTTTCAAAACACTGTAAATAACGTTTTCACACCGCACCGATCTAGGTGCGGTGGTAGGTTTCTGATTGCGGTCTAGCTTTCTATAAAAATAAAAATTTGTAATAGCTATTCTACATAGTTTATCTGCAGATTATTTTTAACCAACTTATCAACAGATTATTCAATAAGATACAACTACCCCAAACAGACCCTTAGGTATTAGATACGTAAATACAACCGAGTTATAGAGTGTTATGCATGTAAATCTCCGTTTTCTTCTCCTTTCACAACATTTTGGCACTTTAAATACATGCATAAAAAGTGTATTTGTGTTTTTTTTTTAATTAATAATAATACTATATTTTGATGTAATGTTAAATAATTCAGTGATATGTAAGTATGAAAGTTTAGGTATAAGATATCTAAATACATTAGCATCGTGTGCTATGTATGTAAAACCCTACGGAATTTAATGTGTTATATATGTAAATACATGGGAATTAGGTGGTATATATGTCATATACCCCCTTTTTCAGCACTTGTCTTCTTCGCAACCCAACATAAGCCATTCATCCAAGAAACGTGGTTTGTAACTACATGTCTGGTTTTAATGTCTCAGAAGCAACAGAAATCATACTTGAGGATTAGCTAACACGAAAGAATACAATGTTCGTTAGGATATTTTCATCCGCCTTATACTAAAAAATGAAATCTTAAAAATAATAAAATTTAAAACTAATTATATAAAAATATAAATTGTATAGAACATTTAAGTATTATCTAATCAAATATATTGGCACGACTCTCGTCATGTCTGGCGGCGATTCATGAGCCTAAATATTCTAGTATCTCTTTTTGAAGACACAACAGTCTTCAAATGCAAGATTCGAACTCTAGACCAGATGAGACTTATAATAAACAAAATTGATGCACTGCCAAATATAAATATAAATTCTATATAAATTCTATATAAATTATATAGAATATTGATGTTTGATTTGATGGGCTCTCATGTGAGGAAAATAATTGTTAAGGTAGATCAATGTATTAAGTTTAATATCATATTGGATAGTTATAAAATATATTTTTATAAAAATTTCACTTCACTACTAAATGTTAAATGAACTCATAACATAACAAGTTAAAATACACATTTTCATGCATCTCTTCTAACTTTGAACTTATGAAAATGCATATTTGATGGACTTTGTTTGAAGTGCATAAAACATGGAGATGGATGAGATAAGTGTTATGGTATGGCTCATATACCATATAGGGACAGACGCTGGAGCGGAGCGGAGCGGAGCGGAGCGAAAGAATCTGTCCAAATTGGGAAGTTACGTTATATGGGTTGGGGCTATACGGTACATGGGTAATTTGGGAATTATATATTGTACTGCAGGGCTTACTCTAGGATTATAAATAGACCTGTTTGTAATCCTAGGTCTTTGAGAGAATTGAATTTTGTATTCTGTATTCTTTTCTGAATATTGAAAAGGAGGTCGCCGCTCTGCTCCCGAGGATGTAGGCATCTTTGCCGAACCTCGTTAAATCTCTGTGTTCTTCTGGATTTGTGTCGATT
>NW_018164478.1:3249089-3250268 GCF_001263595.1 Phalaenopsis equestris | reverse complement strand
TGGAAAGGAAGGCTCGCACGCGAGATCTGGCAGAATGGCAGAAAAGGAAAGGAGCGGGCCCATTTTTGGCTCCGCTGAGAAAGGAATCCAATCCCTACGGCTGCTGAGTAATTGGAAAGGAAATTTATTTAAAATTATGTTTGTTAAAAGCATTTAATTAAGAAAAACTTAATTAAAGAAATTTAATTAAGCAAAATTCTTTAATTAAGGATAAATATTTTTCTTTTTCAAAAAAAATAAATTTTTTTTCTCTTTTCATTCTTTTTCAAAAAAAAAGAGTTCTAAGAAAGGATTTTTGCAGAAGATTTTGTTTGCAGAAAAGTTTTTGTTACAGGATCAAAATTGTTCGCAAGGCGAACGGGCTTGCGGGAACGAACAGGTGCGAAGCAGTTCGGATAAAAGGCTACGACAGTTCAACGAGTTATGCTTCGGGGAGTTCGTGGTTGAGGTGGCGTCGCGATTTTGAGGCACGACAGTTCATGAACTTTCGCGGCATTAGGCGAGGTGGAGTTCGCGAACAGGAGCTCGTGTGCAGTTACCGCGAACAGGAGCGTTTGCAAACAGAGGATTTTGGTGGTGTTCGACCAGCAAAGTTTGCAAGTTCGTCGCAGGTGGAGTTTGGGACAGGTGGAGTTCGGTAGGGTGCTGACGAGCGAGTAGACGCGATTATTCGCGAACAGTGGTTTCAGGGAGGTATTTCGCGAAGGGTTTCGCTCACGGGACAGCAGTTTTGCTGAGGTGCTGGTGCGAACAAGAAAAGTGCTTCAACCCACATTTGTGCATAAGAAACTCCATGATATTTTTCTCCTAAGGGGCTGGATATTCGCAAGGTGGAGATTTTCTCCTAAGGGGCGGGATATTCGCAAGGTGGAGATTTTTTCTCCTAAGGGATTGAATATTCGCAATGTGGAGATATTTCTTCTAAGGGGCTGCATATTCACAAGGTGGAGATTTCTCCTAAGGGACAAGATATTCACAAGGTGGAGATATTTCTCCTAAGGGGCTGGATATTCGCAAAGTGGAGATTTTCTCCTAAATGACAGGATATTCGCAAGGTGGAAATTTTTTCTCCTAAGGGATTGAATATTCGCAAGGTGGAGATTTTCTCCTAAAGGGTTGGATATTCGCCAAGGTGGAGAATTATTAGGTATGACTCATAATACCAGGATTTGGAGTCTC
>NW_018164478.1:3240791-3248931 GCF_001263595.1 Phalaenopsis equestris | reverse complement strand
CGGAGCGGAGCGAAAGAATCTGTCCAAATTGAGAAGTTACGTTATATGAGTTAGGGCTATACGGTACATGGGTAATTTGGGAATTACATATTGTACTGCAGGGCTTACTCTAGGATTATAAATAGACCTGTTTGTAATATTAGGTCTTTGAGAGAGTTGAATTTTGTATTCTGTATTCTTTTCTGAATATTGAAAAGGAGGTCGCCGCTCTGCTCCCGAGGACGTAGGCATATTTGCCGAACCTCGTTAAATCTCTGTGTTCTTCTGGATTTGTGTCGATTACTGTTTTTCTTCGCCCTAATTTTCTCAACAATAAGTCATACTAAGTAGCTTCATATTGCCATCAATATACATGTTAGTCTAATTTTGGACTTATCAATATTATTGTAAGACATATTTTCATTAGCTATTGTGTTTGAATTTCATGATATTGTCTGAATTATAACTAACGGAAATTTACATGCAAAAGTCACAATTATTTTGTATTTATATATCTAAAACCCGAAATTTGATATGTACACTTATCAATACTTTAGTTTCACAATCATATGCATGAAATATAAAAAATGATTTTTTTTTAATGTAATATAAAAGAATTGAATTTTATACATGTAAATATGATTGTTCGGCGGTCAGATCTTTAAATACATAAGAATTGCGTAGCACGCAAGTAATTGATCCTATAATTTAATATACGAAAACATTTTTTTTTTATAATTGCATGCAATATCATCAATATCACTAATAGTGGTCACATAATTTATAGAAAAAATAAAATAAAATAATCAATATTAGCAATTATTTTAAGAGAATATTTCCTCAAGCATAGGGAGGTGAGAGGCATGGCTTGCGTTTCCTAACTTCCCCAAAGAGGAATAACAGCAAAGATGCCAAGTAAAAAGAGTGTGACTTTATGGTCTTAATTCCAATTATTATGGTTGGTAATGGACTTTGACTCAACTCATAGGCATGTAAATCTTGTTATACTATATTATTAAGGGTCCGTTTGGGTCAGTTTGTGCGTTTCATGATAAACTATTTATCCTGAAACGCGGTCCGCATTTAGTGTAAAAACTCAAATGCAGTTTCAGATAAGCTGACGAAAAACGCGAACCAAACGATACGGCGACGTTTTCAAAACGACGCCCACACTTATAAGCTGCCCCAAACGGACCCTAAATAATGATGCTTCAATTTTTTTAAAAAAATTATAATAAAAATAAATCATAATTCATTACATGGGCAAAATTAGAATTATTTTTTTTTAGGGGGGACAAAATTTAGCAAATGTCTAGACCTTTTTTTTCTTATTATTGGGAAAAAAAAATTTATTGCGAAGGGTTGGGGCGCAAAATTACAAAATTACATAAGAAAATAAAATTATTTATGTGTAAAAATTGTGACTTTCATAATTTCAGAGGGAGCAATTGCTCGTCTTCTCTTCATCATGTTAGCTTTCCAACTCCTTGTATTTGAAGGTTAGCGTTAGGTGGATTGTAGCTGGGTTCAAATACAATTTAAAGATCAGATATACCATTTTAAACTAGAAATACCACTCAATTTTTATTTATTTACATATCTAACACCTAAATTTTGATTTTCTGCATAAAGACACACAGAGACCACCTTATCTATACATAAAAATTTGTATTTCACATTTTAAAACTTAAAATAGTTATATTTCTTATGTGAAATAAAAGTTTTGGATGCCATAAATGTAAATAAGAAAGTTTAGGTGTCAGATATGTAAATAAATAGGAATCACACAAACATTTTGAAAGCTTATGCATTTTTGTTTTCATTAGATTGATGTTGAGAGACTTTGATTCTCTCCCATTATTATGATTATTACACTTAAAGTAGTCAATGATCCGAATTATTCAATTAATTTTTTTACTATTAATAATTAACTTATCAACAGATTATTCAATAAGTTGCAGCTGCCCAAAACAGACCCTAAGAGCCCGTTTAACAATAACAACAAACCCTTAGGGTCCGTTTGCGGCAATTTATTTGGTGCAGTGGCGTTTTGAAAACGCACCTAGCATGTTTGGATAAAATACATTTTAACTTTGGGTAAGCTGCGTTTTGGCAGATATGCGTTTTCAAAACGCTGAAAATAGCGTTTTCACGCCACACCTATTTAGGTGCCGTGAGAGCTTTCTGACTGCGGTCTGACTTTCCAAAAAAAAAAAAAATTATAATAACCACCACACCTAACTTATCAGTAGATTATTTTTAATCGCTTATCAGCAGATTACCCAAACTTACTCTAAGGCTGATTCTAATCTTACTGATTTATGGGGCATTTTATTAGATATCATGCAATTTCTACGAATTTACTAATTTAATATCTAAAAGCTACTTCTTACATTTATACCATCCAGTTCATTTATTTCACATAAAAAAATAACTTTTATTTTAACTTTTAAGAAAAAAATGAAATACACTTTCATGGATACATAAGGTGATACTAGCATAAAAATTAAACTGAAGTTGGCAGATATGTAAATACACAAGAATCGAGTGGTATGTATGTGAATCTCTCTCTCTCTCTCTCTCTTCTTAAATTAGGATTGAGCCTGTAATATGATTGGCATGAATAAAATGTGAAAATATCACACTACTCGTAATAAATTTAGTTCATTTCAACATAATTTACTAATATTTGTTGAAAATAAATTTAAATAATAAAATGTAAGCCTCTTATTTTAAATTTATATATTAAGATTGAAAATAAATTTAAATAATAAAATGTAAGCCTCTAATTTTAAATTTATATATTAACAACCCCTAATTAGGGCTGTCAAAATGGCTCGTGTTCGGCTCGTTTTGATAATAATAATAATAATAAGAGAATCTTTACCTTAAACACAGGAGAAATCCCAATTCTCAGCATCCTCAACAGAACCCTTCATCTTCCTTCGCTTCTTCTCCTGTTTCTCAGGTTTCAATTTCACTAATCAGCTCATTTCTTATTTATCTTCAAAAATCTTCTTCTTGAATTACATACTTCATCCCTCTCCATTTAATTTCTCGCAGATTGATTGAAGGTCAGAGAAGAACCTTAGCGATGTTCGAAGATT
This sequence comes from Phalaenopsis equestris, assembly GCF_001263595.1. Classification (NCBI taxonomy): domain Eukaryota; kingdom Viridiplantae; phylum Streptophyta; class Magnoliopsida; order Asparagales; family Orchidaceae; genus Phalaenopsis; species Phalaenopsis equestris. The sequence continues at coordinate 3,245,845 of NW_018164478.1, read as the reverse complement.
CGAGCTATTTCAGCACTCTTCACGAGCCCGATGAACCCATGATGCCCCCATCTTTTGCAGATAGCAGCAGCAGCAATGAATGTTTGTTAGAAGATGATAAGATTCTCCCCTCTTTCAATCTCGATGAGCAGATTAATCAACAATTCAGCTTCGACATGGAAGTAGTAGGTTCGGTTCCTCAGCCCCCTTTTGAAAACCCTAATTGGGACATATGTTACGGTGATCAAATACCACCACCGCCGCTGACACAAGCTCTCTACCCCGATCCGACCTACCTCCGGTCCGGACCGGACGTACCCGATCTCCTGAACCTGCTCGAACCGCCGCGATGTGCAGTGAACCCACCGGCGAATTCGATAGCATTGGACGGCGTATCGATGCTTTATGAGCCGATGATGGGTATGGGGACGCAATCGAGGGTTTTGCGGGATTTATTCGGGTCGTTGCCGCAGAATTACGGGTTGTTTTGTGGGTTGGAGGAGAGGGAAAGAGGGTGGGAGGGGGAGAAGGAGAGAGCAGGCGGTTTAATGGAGTGTTGGATTATGGAAGAGAAATGGTGAAGGGTGAGATGAAGGGGAGTTTCGCCACTGAGAGACAGAGGAGGGTGCAGCTGAATGAGAAGTATGCTGCATTGAGATCCCTGGTTCCTAATCCTACTAAGGTAATTCTTTTTTTAGTTCTGAGAAAGGATTGCTGCACAATCTTGCTTTTTCTGAGCATTCTCTCTTTGAATGTTCATGTCTGCTTATTGGATTTTGTTAGTTTTAAATCTCCAAGTTGGCTTAAGCATTTATTCTCTCTCCAATCCCTACTTTTCTTAACATTCTCTCTCTCTCTTTCTCTCTTCTCTCTCTTTCTCTCTCTTGAAAAAATTAATATTCTTACAATCGAGTCTGTACAATCACGTCTGAACAATCAATCACGGGAGATCAAATCAACATGCATGAGAATTTGCTCTGTGCAATTTTTTGGGATTTGGTGATCAGATGTAATATTTTATCCTATGTGATTAGGGCTTGATTATGATTGTCAAGTTTAACCGGATGGACCAAAAAGATTCGATTTTATACTATGAAAACATACTTGTTGTGTATTGATGACGCAATAAACACCCCATTGCCAATTTTTAAGAAATAGTTCAAAACGTCTTTTAAGATAATAAGGTTTCACTCAAGACAAATTATTCAACTTGAAATTTGAATATTTCTTAGAAGTTGTAAAATAAATGAAATACTCATAAATAAATAAATAAATTTGCTTCCTCTCCCTCATTAAATTTTTTTCTCAATACATGAGAAGAAAAAATGAAAAAAGTGTAGCACATTTAATTCCGAATATTACTTGACAAACTTTTTATGATCAATAAAATAGTTAATTTGATGCCATAAAGAAGTTATTTCTAAGTTATAACCAATCCATCAATTTGATTGGTTCAGTTCAATCAATCCAACCAAACACACTACTAATACTTAATCATCATATTGACAGTGACTTCAACAATATTATTCATATATCTCTTAGAGTGGTTTTCATATCGCATAATTCTTATCTATTTAAATATTTAATATCTAAAATTTAAAATTAACTTATATAAGGTTCAAATCTTAGACTTTATGTCAAAATTATCACTAATATTAACTTTTCTAAGATAAAATGTTGCTATATATATATATATATATATATATGTATAAATATTATGTAAATAAATATTAGATATGCAAATACATGAGAATGTTGTGTGGTATATATAATTTTTTTTATTAATTCTAAATCTTACTATATATTAACACCTCTATATATTTAGAGAAAATATTTCATATGAGACCAACCAATAACGGAAGAGGACATCTATATGCACACTCAATTTGGAGAAATATTTGAGTAAGTAATAAGCACACGGCTCTGCGTACATATTACATTAACCCCGCTGTTATGGTATGGCTTTTCTCAACACCCGCAATACTCTCATATGAATAACATTGAAATAGAACCGGCCAAAATTATTAGAAGGTTATTAGAATTAGTGCCCTAATAATATCTCAATAACCTCATAATAACCACAAAACAGAGGTTATTATGGACTTAGCTCCGCCTGAGTATTAGGTACGCAAATATTTCCCCTCTATCTTACTACTGGCTGTGTGTAGGTGCATTAGACGCGCCTGATATTTTCTCGTTTGCTTGAATCAATTTAACCCTAATTTTTCTTTCTTGTTTCCTTCAAACCCCACAGCCCGACCGCGCCTCCACCGTCGGGGACGCCATTGACTACATCAAAGAGCTCCTCCGAACCATAGACGAGCTGAAACTACTAGTAGACAAAAAACGATCAGGCACTCGAGAGAGATGCTGCAAGCAGATAATAAGAGGAGAAGAGACCACAGCCTGCACTGACATGGAGAGCTCCACGATAAGATCGGCGAAGGAAGACGATCAGGAAAACCTACTTCCACTCTACGGACCTCTTCGAAGCTCCTGGCTGCAAAGGAAGTCTAAGGAGACATTCGTTGACGTTCGGATTATTGATGATGAAGTGAACATAAAGCTGACGCAGAAGAAGAAGACGAATACGCTGCTTTTTGCCGCCAAGGTATTGGAGGAGCTTAGGCTTGATCTGAATCATGTCGCGGGAGGAATTATTGGGGATTATCACATTTTCATGTTCAATGCTAAGGTTTGTCAAGTTTATTCTTTTACTATAATATAGAGAAATTTACATGAATACCACACGATTCTTATGTATTTACATATCTGACACCCAAAGCATTTTGGTGTTATGGACACGCATGAAAGAGCTATTCTTTCACTCATGCATGTATGCATGATGGACACGCATGAAAGAGCTATTCTTTCACTCATGCTTGTATGCATGAAATTTTTTTTAAAATAATTTTTTTACTGTAAAAGTTTTATCTTAAAAAAATTAATAATAAGTTTTTTTTTCTTCTATAAATGAGTGCAGATATGCGAAGGTTCAACAGTGTATGCTGGAGCAGTAGCCAACAAGCTCCTTGAAGCCATGGCTAGTCGTACAGTGCAGGAGTCCATATTGTACTTGTAGTAACCATTAGAAAATTGCAGCTTTAAATCTATGCCAATAAAATCTTAATACTTTCTGGAGGGTGTAAAAAACAATTCATTGAAGGTGTTCTAACACAAAATATTGTTCAGAATAAGAAAAGGAAATGATGCAGCTTTCCTTTGAGTATTTTATTAAATAATATTTTATTTTACAGAAAAAACTATAATAGTTTGATGTTATTATCATACAGCATGTGTCAATGTTGAAAATTATTTAATTGGGGATTTGCATACTTACCGCCCAATTCCTATGCATGTAATTATTGTGTTTAACAACTAAACTTTGCTCTTTTACATTTATTCCTCTCCAATCTTTCATATCATATCAAAAGTATCATTTAAAAAAAATGAATACAACTTTCGATGAATAGTTTGTCGGATTCCTGGCTTTTATTTAATGAGTTTATTTTTTTGATTTATTTATTTTTTATTTCTTTTTTTTTATATGATTCAAGTCTTCTCTATAAAAAAGACTTGGGGTTTATGAGAGGAGTATAAAGAGAAAGTGTTGTAACCCTAAACCGTCTTTGGGTTTTCCTTTTCCGGTGTTAGTGAAATCTCCCTCCGTGTGGACATAGGTGAATTGATTTAATCCCGAATCATGTAAATCTTTTGGTTTGATTGCTCTTGTGTGAATTTCTATGCTTTCACATCGTTTTCGTATAATATTTGTGTTATGGTATGACTCATATACCATATAGGGACAAACGCTGGAATGAAGCGGAGCGAAAGAATTTGTCCAAATTGGGAAGTTACGTTATATGGGTTGGGGCTATACGGTACAGGGGTAATTTGGGAATTACATATTGTACTGCAGGGCTTACTCTAGGATTATAAATAGACCTGTTTGTAATCCTATGTCTTTGAGAGAGTTGGATCCCTGAATTCTGTAAACCCTTTTCTGAATATTGAAAGGAACTCGCCGCTCTGCTCCCGAGGACGTAGACATCTTTGCCGAACCTCGTTAAATCTCTTTGTTCTTCTGGATTTGTGTCGTTCTTACTGTTTTCTTCGTCATAATTTTCTCAACAAGTGGTATCAGAGCAAGTTCGAGTGCGGGGAAGAAAATTTACGACTACCCAAGAAGAAAGGTTCGCTGTAGTTCCGATTCGCCGGAGATTTGCGGGCGAAAGTTCGTACCGGGCAGCGCTTGGAGGCAAAGCCGGATGTAGCAGAGGGAAGTTGTTCGCCGCCTGGGCAGACGGTTCGGGAGTCGCTGTTCGTGGAGGATCACCGCAGTTCGCGATTCTCAGCAGGGATTCTCAGCAGGCGTTCGCGGTTACAGGAGTTCGCGTGCATTATTGCCTCTTCCGCAGGCGAAGGCGAAGGCTTCTGCGGGGCAGAAGCTTCGCGGAAAGCGGAAGATCGCAAGGTTCTGCGCCTCTCGGAAGCTTTGCGAGCAGAGACTGTTAGGTGCTAGGATTCGCTGCCAGAAAGGAAGGCAAGGATCTGGCCGAGCAGAATAGGAAAGGAGCAGGAACGGAGCGGCGAATGTCAGGAACGGAAAGGAAGGAGGAGCTGAGGAGGAGGAATCTTTGATTATACTAGAGGAATATTCCCCTCCATTATTCCCTTCCGGTAAAGGCTGCTGCGCAGAGGATTAATTTGGAAAGGAATTTGGATTTTCTTCCGCTGAAGGCTGCTGTAGAGGATTGGAAAGGATCAAAATTGTTCGCAAGGCGGACGGGCTCGCGGGAAGGAACATGTGCGAAGCAGTTCGGATAAAGGGCTACGGCAGTTCGGCGAGTTATGCTTTCGGGAGTTCGCGGTAGAGGCGGCGTCGCGATTTTGAGGCGCGATAGTTCATAAACCTTCGCGGCATTAGGCGAGGTCGAGTTCGCGAACAGGAGTTCGTGTGCAGTTACCGCGAACAGGAGCGTTTGCAAACATAGGAGTTTGATAGTGTTCGACCAGCGGAGTTCACAGGTTTGTCGCAGGAGTTGTGGCATGTGCAGTTGCAGCGGAGTTTGCAG
>NW_018164478.1:3235841-3239961 GCF_001263595.1 Phalaenopsis equestris | reverse complement strand
CTTAAGGGGAGGGTAACAGCCCTGCCAATTGGCTTGCTAAGGCTGGCCTCCATTCTCAGAGTCCCTTCATAGATACTTGTATCACTCCTTTAGAATTACTGTTGGAAGGAGATCGTGTTGATCTACCTTTCATAAGAGTTCTTTCTCTGTAACTTTTGGGAAGTGCCTTGTTTTTGCCTTCCTTTTGTACCTCTTTTCTTTAATGAAATAGGAGCCTAGTCTCCTTTTATATATATATATATATATATATAAATAATACTTAAATGTTCTATATGATTTGTATTTTCATATACTTAGTTTTAAATTTTGTTATTTTTTTATATTTCACTTTTTAGTGTGAAACGTATCAAAATATCCTAATGAAGGTTTTACTCTTTCGTGTTAGCTAATCCATAAGTATGATTTCTGTTGCTTCTGAGACATTAAAACCAGATATGTAGTTACAAACCACGTTTCTTGGATGAATGGCTGGGTGGTGAAGAAGACAAGTGCTAAAAAAAGGGGACATCTACATATAAACCAACTAATTCCCATGTATTTACATATAGAACACATAAGATTTTTTAGGGTTTTACATACAAATCACGCAATTCTTATGCATTTAGATATCTCATACCTAAACTTTCATACTTACACGCGTACCACTGAACTATTTAATATTACATCAATAAATAGTATTATTAGCAACTTCTAAAAAACTCAAATACACTTTTTCATGCATGTATTTCGAAAAGTGTCAAAATGTTATGTACATAAATATAAAAGTTCAAGGGTGAGAAATGTAAATACCTAAGAATGTTTGTTAAAATATGTAAGTTTCTCATATTCGTGTTTTATATTTATACAACCCAAATTTTTTATATCACATCAAAAATTTCATTATTTTAACTTTAAAAATGAATTACAATTTTTCATGAAAATGATGGAATGTATGTAAAAATTGAAGTTTAGGTGTTACATATTTCTCTCGATTCTTAAAGACATCAATGAATCCTGGATGTTTGAGACCAAGGGTATTATGATCAAACGAGATAATAACAATGTCATTGACTCATTTCCTTCCTTAGAAGCACAATCACACGCAGATGTGGAAAGCTCTCCCGGCGTAAAAATGTATAATATTTTAACTTTATTATGCATAAAAATGTATAATATTTTCTTAAAAAATAAATAAATGTAATATTTTTTACGTGATTTTAAAGATTTGACAGTTATATATGTAAATATTAAAGATTAAGGGTTAGATGTATAAATATACAATAATTATAACTGTATGCAAATGACATTTTTCAGTAGGTAAGAAGTTCCAAATTCCTTTAAAATAAAATACTTGGGAGGCTTTTTGGTTCTCATTCATTTTTTTTTTGTGTTTTTATTTTATTTTATTTATCTTTTATTTTTAAATCAAGCATATTTGACCTATTTATTTAATATATGATTCCTTGAGAAAATACTAAAAAAAAAACAACTTTGATTTTTTTCTAGTGGGCCGAATCCACCGCCGTCCGTGATATGTATATCTCACTCTATTTATTCACATTCGATTTATTTAAAAAATATCCTACAAATTCATTTAAACTTTTTATTTATTTATTCATAAAAAATAATTTAATAAATAAAATGAAATAAAGGATGAACTGGGAACAAATGTGAGGCCGTGAAAGAGGGAGATGGGAGAGAAGGTCGCTGGATTTATTGGGATCTGTCGCAGATTGGGCCGGGAGGCTTCCCAACTCGTGGGGCGGAAGGCTCCATGACGGCAATTCATGGGCTTGGTTTGTTGCGGGCCCAGTAGGAAGCTGCCTTAGCAATTGGGCTTCATTTGGCAGCGTGGCTGTCATTAATAGAGGTGCTCGGATGAGAGAAAGGAATATTTACATGCATAAGACTATAACAGTTGTATTTACATATTTAATACCAATATTTTAATTTTTCCATAAAAAAAGTGCATTTTATATTTAAAAAGTTGACATAGGAATACAACTTTGGCTTTCGAAAAAATATTGCGCCTACAACATTTTGGAAGGTAAATGGACATCTGTCTTTTTGCGCGAAATACGAAAGCTGTGAATTAGGAAAAATTATTGCATTCGCTGTATGCTGTGTCCGATTTTGATCATGGATCACGGTGATCTACGTAATCTACGGTCAAGATTATTTCAATTTTTTGTTAAAAAAATTTAAGTGGGCCCACCGAATAATTTTTCGTGAATTAGGGTTTGTAAAATCCACGGATTTATGTTGTCTAAATTGACGGTCTGATTAGGTTAAATGCTGCTCTAAATCTGTTACCAGACTGCCAATTCTCAGTTAAATCTTTCAAACGAACAGGCCCTAAAGTATCCTCCATTCTACGGAAATAAAGATGCGATCAATTTGAAAGCAGAGGGAAGGAAACAATGTTGACGTGCTTGATTCTATTCACTCTATCAGCGATCTCTCTGTGGCTGGTTTCTTTATGGAGAATTTTATCTTCTTCTTCGGTTCAGGCCAATTCATCGTTCCTTTCCAATTCCGGCAGTAAGGAAACGCATTCTTAATCTCCATGGATTTTTTGTGTTAATTTTAGATATTGTTAAGCTGGTTTATGGCGTTGGTAGGAGCTGGAAATGGCAGAAGGAAAAGAAATGTCCTGCTGGTGGTGGCTCATCCTGATGACGAATCCATGTTAGCATTTGCCCTAATTCCAGTTTTTGTTTTCTAATCTTTCTTCTATTTGATCATGTCTTGATTTCCTTACAATCTGTAGTAATTAGGGTTATGTAAAAATTTATACGATAAATTTTTTTAAAATATTATATCTGAATTTTTTGACAAGAAAGAACTGTATTGCCAATTATAGTATTTCTTAGCTGATACTAGGCTTACTGGGTCAAGATATTTTTCTATCTTGTCCAACCATTGTTGAAATGAAAATTGTTTTTTATATAATGAGAACAATCCCTTTAGCAAGTCCATATTGTTCCTGACATAAGAATAGATAGAATAATAGAAGGGCAGAACACTAGATAATGTAGATTCAGGGAGAGGATGAGATTTGTTGTTCTGTTTTGAGATAATAATTATTTATACTAATTAAATGGTACCGGCTTGTGGTTGAGATATTAAAAATTGCTGAAAACATTGTACAATTCTAATTTATTTTTATGTTATAAATACTTTTGCAAAAAAAAAAGTATCAGCTTTAAAAGTTTATTGATTTATTATTACAAGTAATTCTATGGAGGATCATATTAGTATGAAAAAATTGATAAATATTTTTAAAATCATATTATATCAATAAGAAGTGAGAAATTATACCACTGATATTTAGTCTTATAACATTTTATTAGTTTTGCAAACTTGTGGAATTCAAAAATCAATGAAAAAAAGAGAGTCAACGATGTGCATCCTTAGGTAACTTTACCAACACAACCTATGAGAAGAAGAAAGTAAATGATAATTTTTTTTTCTCTTTTTTATAGTGTTTTTGCTGCAAAAAAATGAATGTTAGCTTCACATTATAATTATAACTATTTATAATTTTAATTATGAAGGTTATAAATAACATATGTACAACAAAAGATAACTAGCTTGGTAGGAGGGTAAAAAAAATTGTCTTTTCTTTGCCTATAATAGGACAAAATTAAAAATTGAACCCACCACAACCAAAAACAAGATGACCCAATAGCTATAGGTGATAAAGCAATCAGTAAGACATTAACAGAAAGAGTCAATCTTAGAGATGAAACTTTCATGCGATGGATTTTAGCAAAAGGTTAGTTTAGCAATCATGGATGCCATAGTATAATTTATTTAGAATTAACAAGCGCCTCCATCTCACCTATAAACTCCATATTCGTTTCAAGCCTTAGCCTTGTCCAATTACAAGGAAGAATATATAAATTTATTAACCCCATGAACACTGCATCAACCCAAATTGAATGCATCTTCATTTAGAAGCTTAATAAGCAGCAGCTTCCAATTATGCAGAGCAGTAATGCGCAATGGTACGAGGATAACTATATTTAGGGTCTGTTTGGGGCAGCTGCAGCTTATCCAGCTTCTGCTGATAAGCAGCTTATCCTGATAATCTGCTGATGATCAGCTGATCCGGATAAGCTGTCTGGCTGTTTGGTTG
>NW_018164478.1:3184349-3234252 GCF_001263595.1 Phalaenopsis equestris | reverse complement strand
CGCACTTATAAGCTGTCCCAAACGGGCCCTTAATGATAGAAGCAGCTAACACAATTTATAACTCAACTGGGACAACATAAGTTTAATGTTGCAGAATTTCGGTATTAAGAAAGAACAGTATGACCGTATGTCATTTCATTAATATTTCTGTAAGCTAATTAACAAAGCAATAAAAATAAAATAATAAAAAAAGCAAATCAATAATTAGTAGCAGCAGACATTTAAAGCAAATATATTCGAAGCAACTGTTAATAGCTGCAAAATAGTCTAAAAATATTAATTATTGCTGATTAGCAATTTAAGGTTTAAGATAAACAGTTCTCCAAATTTCGATCTTAGCAATTCAACAGAAGTTAAAGCTACGTTAACTAAAAGTTGTCTTCGCCAGTGAAAGAAGCTTTGAACAGTAGACACGCGCTTAATTCATGTAATAGCTATGAAGTGGAATAATATTTTTGGGGGTTGCAACTTGAATATAGCAAGTAAGTTGGTACCGAGATTGTCATAACAAACTGCAGGTCTTAGTAATAGATGAAGACATAATTGAGTGGAATGCAACAAGCGTATGATGATTAAGGAATAGTTCTAAGAATTTAAATGGAGGCTTAATGAATACCCATATTAATTTTATTTTATTAACAATGGTGGGAGGCCATTCAAAAAAGAAATTCCATTTCTCTTGAGACGTGTGGGATCGAAACTTATGACGTGGGTTGGTATCTATTGTCTAAGGAGCAATTTTGTTTTTATATTGAAATTTATGTTGGATTTTTTAATTTTATATTTTTTTAGCTGTTAAAGAATAAGGCAACTCAATTCTTTGAAATTAATAAGTGCATTGTAGTTCTCCCTAATGATTGCAAAAATTGTTTTTCATAACTTGATTGTTAATTAAATTTATATGAGTATATCCCGTACTAAAATTTCTACAAACAAGAGAGTTATGTAGAAAATAAAAGTAAGGTTACCTTGAGGCACTCAGAACAGAAATATGAGCGTGAGACTTAATTTCTTTAGGTAATCACTCAGGTCTTCATATAAGCCTGAGCTTTATTTTTATTAAAGTCACAAGCCTATAGATTTGGTTCGAAACTGAGGTGCGTTATTTTGAAATGATCATTATTTATATGTGGTTCAGTGATGTAAACCAGGCCAATGAGTACCCACCTTTAGTTATGAAGTTTTTGAAACATATATCTTAAGACGCCAGGCTAAAGTGAACCTTACGGGTAGTAAGAGAGTATCGCCTTGACCGTACACATCATGGCCATGAAGGAGGGAGGGAGGGAGGAACAGGGTTTTCTCTTTTTTAATGTCAAGGTTATTATCTAACAAAGTATAATTCCTTAGTGGAGCATCTTTACTAATATTGTTTTCCTGTTATGAAATGGTCACTATCTGTATGTGGTTCATTAGTGAAATTTAATAAGTCATTAAGTTTTTTAACGATAGATCTTGAAACTGAACGTCCTTGTTGGCCTTGGCTATATGCTCTTGCCAAGCCAAAGAACATGAACAGGACCTGTTGGTTTCTTGGGTCAGTGCAAATATATTTTTTTCTTAAGCATTTTAGAAGAGGAGCTTTCCTTATAAATAAAGTTATTTTGTTTGCCAACCTACTATTTTGCTTTTTATCAGTTTTTTTAGGTGCCTTTGGCACATTTTTTGGACTGTTCATGGAAGAGGATTCAAATAGAGGTTACCTTAGGAATATACTTTCTTCGGACTTGGCCATTTTGATTATCAAATTATATGGTTATAAATGTTCTTTTTGTTGTAAAATGCTTCCTGGAGACATTCTGTTTTCCTTTTATTTTACCGGGTATGTTAATATTTTAGTAAAGTTAATTAGTGTTTTAATGCAGGTTCTTTGCTCCAACCATTCTTTATTTGACTTCAAATGGGCTTAATCTTTATATTTTGTGTATATCTAATGGTAAGCTAAGTTGGTTTTGTGCAAATTGTAATTGCTCGGATATTTTTTCTTCAACAAATGTGCATGCGGAAGTAATTGATTTGAACCAATTTTCTTTGGGTTGTAAAGTGCTACGTTGTTATGATAACAGGCCTTAATTTTTTCGGAAAGGATATTCAATATTTGTATAAGTGGCTTTTAGATTATAAATTGGATTGGCCTCTTAATTGCAATTGAAAATTCTCTAACATGGCGAAATGAAGAAATTTTATTTTGTAAAGTAAGGAAGATTATAGAAAATATATTTTGAACTTCCATCCTACAGATTGAGATCAACTTTTTAATTCCTGACTCATTGGTTATCCCTCATTTAACTTAGATGGGCAAGTTTTGCATTTTTATATTACTCAACATTTAGGAAGATATGTCACTATCCATATACAGTAGAAATGAAATATGCAAATAATTTGAACGAGGTTATTAAGCTCTGTTGTTATTTGAAATTGTGATATGATAGAAACATAGGATTGTATATGTCTCGCCTAGGAAATTTCTTATTTTGATGATGTATCAAAAGAGAGGAGCCAAAGCACAAACAATGTTTTGATTTTTATTTAAAATTGCGCAATATGAGCAGTGCCTTGAGGCTAGTCTCAACACTTTTTACTAAAAAAAAATTGTAATGAGGCTCACCTCTCATTTCTCGAAGGTGAGGCATACACCTCACCCAGGTTGGGACCACCTTTCCTCAAGTAATGCATTAAATTTTAAGGCTATCTGTAAAAGGAAACTAAATGTAATATTAATATATCTAATCTATTGAAATTCACACCTTACACACTAAATAACAAGAAATAAAAGGAAAATGTATCCATAAAAACTTATGTAGTTGAAATTCTAATTATCAAAGTAATTATTATTTTAATTAATATTTTTATTGATTATTATTCTTTAAAAATAAAAAATAATTTAGATTAAAGATGATAAGAAATGGGAGAATATAGATACGACTAAGGATAAGATGCGGGATCATAATTCATTATGCTGATGATTCTAATGAAAATTAATTTGTTAATGATAGTAATAGGGATTTTAAAATTAAAAATTCTAATATTGATGGCTTGTTATATTCTTATTAAGGTGGGGGACAATATGAGTGAAAAGAAAGATTAATGTTGAATTTATTTTGATTGTTATGCTTTGATGCTTTAGTATTTTATTATAATATCTTAGCTTACTTTGATAGTTTAATGTTTGTATAACCCATATTATTTCATAATTTTGATATTAGGATATCAACATGTTACTTCTAATTTTACGCAATTTATTACTTATTACTTTGTTAAAATTTTAGATGCTTAAGGAGTGGAGGAAAAATATTTTGATCCCCATTTTTAAGAATAAAGGGGATGTACAAGAGTGTGCAAATTATAGAAGAATTAAGTTGATGTGTCATACTTTAAAATTATGGGAGAGGGTAATTGAACACAAGTTACGACGCATTACAAAGTTTTCTCATAATTAGTTTCATAATCAATTTGGATTTATGCCTGGCAGGTCTACTATGGAAGCTATACATTTAGTGAGAGGTTTGATGGAGAAGTATACAGAGAATAAGGAGGACCTACATATGATTTTTGTTGATTTAGAAAAACCTTACGATAAGGTTCCAAGAGATATCATTTGGAGAATTATAAGGAAGAAAAGTGTTGATATGACTTATATTCAAGTCATTAAAGATATGTATACTAGAGTTTTTACTTGTGTTTGAAGAGAAGGAGGATTGACCAAATATTTTCCTATTTCCGTTGGATTACATCAGGGATCGGCTTTAAGCCCATATGTTTTTGCTTTAGTTATGAATGCTCTCGCTGGACATGTATAGGAGGCTGTACCTAGGTGTATGCTTTTCGCTGATGATATATTTCTTGTGGATAAGTCTAGAGAAAGACATTAGGAAAAACATGAATTATGGAGGTTTACTTAGGAGTCTAAAGGCCTTCGTTTGAGTAGAACTAAAACTGAATACATGGAATGTAATTTTAGTAGTAGATATGAGTGATCAAATTATTAAAAGGTGTGAACACTTTAGATATCTTGGGTCTATTGTTCAAAGTGATGGTGCTATAGATGAGGATGTTATTAGTAGAATTCAAGTTGGTTGGTTGAAGTGGAGGAATGCTTTGGGCCCATTGTGTGATAAAAAAGTACCGCTTAGACTGAAAGGAAAATTTTATAAGATGGTGGTGAGATCTGTAATGCTCTATAGCGCAGAATGTTGACTTTTAAAAGAGAAGCATGAAGCTAAGTGTTGCCGAAATGAGAATGCTTAGGTGGATGAATAGCTTTACACTTAGAAACAAAATGCAAAATGAATATTTCTGTGATAGGGATGGTGTAGCTTCGGCGGCGGACAAAATTTGGGAGAGTAATCTTAGATGATTTGGTCACATTAAACATCAACCATTTGATGATCTGGTTAGGAGAGTAGATGTTTTAGATTTGAATTATGTTAAGAAAGACAGAGGTAGAACTCGGAAGACTTGGACTTATTGTATACTTGAGCATATTGTATAAAAATTATAAAAATTGATCTTAATTTGTTAGAATTAAATGAAAATATGACACTCAATAGGACGCAATGAAGAAAAAGGATTCATGTAGCCGACACCACTTAGTGGGATAAAGGCTTGTTGTTGTACTTTATTAGAATGTTCTAGTCTTAATTTTTAATGTGTTAATAAATTTGAATATTAATATATTATTTCTTACCTTACATTTTATAGTTAATATAATTTTAATTACTTCATGTAATTTTTTAAATTCGAGGCTTATGCCTCAAAATGCTTTGAGGCTTAGCCTTGCCTCATGAATGTAAATCGTCTCAATACCTAATTGTGCAATTTTAATCATTGGCCATGTTCTTATGGCTGTCAACAATGTGATGATCTGACTGAGAATACTGATCAATTTTTTTTAGTTTTTGATATGAAACTCAAAGTATAGCACACGATCATTAGCATTGGTATTTTTTGTTATGGTACCTGCTAAACTTCTGAGCTGGCTTGCTTTACAATTGTCAGTCTTAGTTTTGTATATGAAGTGCAATTTGGAACAAATGATCATGGTGTCTGTATTTTGTTTTATGATCACTGCTTCTAAGCACATGAGTTGGTTTGCTTTTCGTTATATTTGGAGTGTTGCTCTTCCAAAAAAAAACTTACGTCATTACCATGCCGTGGCTTTGCCAAGATGATTTTTGGGACATTTTGGATGAGATACAGAATTTTAGGGTTGTAAATATATATTGCTTCACCTTATGCTAATTCTGCAGCCTTATGGTATTGCTAGATGATAGATCTATGCTTTACTTCAATTTTGTACAAGATGATTTAGCATATCGATCAGTAATATTTACTAACCAAATTGCTAAACTTAAAATGTAAATTTAAAAAAAAAAAGAAGAAAGAGAAAAATATTATTCTACTTTAACTTTTATTTATCATGTTGGGTATGAATTCAACACTTTAGATGGCCATTTTTGAATTACCGACAGAAGCACTATCAATGATGGAGGGAGAAGCCAAAATTGATCTTATTAATCAAGATTCATAGGTTTCAGGTATTAAAAAAAAGTTGGGTTGACTTTCTAGTAAATCTGAGTTTCTAGCTACAGACTTGTCAACTAGTAGGTTTTCTAGCTTCAGACAAGTCCTATGGTAGACTTTGGATATCGCTGGTGGGATTTTTCTGATGCATTGCAGTCTACAGTTGAGTTGATACTGTTGATCGGTCATAAATAGAAAGAAGTTTGATGATTACGGAAAATTTTTTTGATGCTTCTAATGGCCTCAAAATTTTTAATTCATAATCAATTACACTGGTTCTGATCACATAATTGATCTAATGCTTACTCATTACTAAGCAATTAATTTGATTAGTTCATTGGTTTCCCTTGGTTTTTGGATATTGGAAGCTGACCTTACTGATTGTGTCAGACTTGCAATATTTACTTCGCCATTTGTGGTTGAATCCACAATAAAGAGGTGGACATATGAGGCATATTTGTTAATTTCATTAACAATATGCGTATGTTCGAAAACAATAATCATTGCATTTATCATAAAGTACTCCACACTTGTATCTTTACAGAATAATGTCTATATTAACCATATTACGATATAAAAACCATCATACTTATTTTGGTATAAGTAAATTTAAGCTTCTCCAGAAGAAAATGTGAGTTGGGTTCAAGAGCTGATGAATTAAACTTTTATTCTTGCACCCCTATGAATGTAAGCGAGTTGGTTTTGTTTGCATCTCGAAAACATGATTTTCCACTATGATTCTGGTAGTATTTATTCAAACATTCGAATTGTAGAGACCATAAACTTATTTTGCATCAAACGTCTTTAGGTAATGCAGAAGGCAAGGGAAATATACGCAAGGAAGAACTTTATCGAGCTTGTGCAACACTTAAGGTGATGTTTTGCTAAGCTAAAATAAACGTCACGAGAGTTCATGAATGTAGGCCAATTATTGTTATTTATTCAATGATTTTTCTAATCTGCGTAAAATTTTGCAGGTTCCACTTCAACAAATTAAAATAGTTGACCATCCTGATTTGCAGGTCGACATTTTTTTTCTAACCGTAAATTTGTAATTTCATTGTTCTATATCAGAGTTGCATGATTTATTTTCAGCCCATGCCTTTCTGTCTTCTACCATAATATATAGGATGGATTTGGCAAGCCATGGAGTCATCAATTATTAGCAACTTTTGTTGAAGAAGAAATAAAAAAACATTGTATTGATGTAGTAAGACCTCTTCATATCTGAAATGGCTATCTGTCATGTATTGTTATTTCACTTTGCTGACAATTATGGATATTTTTGCATTGGAAGCTCATGATGTTTTGTTTTCTTGTTGATACTTTTCTCTTTCTGGATTATAAAGCTGAATTGTTTTTTTTTATTACTAATATGTTTTTTTATAGTTTATGTTCCTTCAAACTCCTCCATAACTTCAATATATATTATATATATATATATATATATCTATGTATGTGTGCATGTATGTATGTGTATGTATACATATCTATGTATGTATCCATATAAATACATACATACACATACATACATAGATATGTATACATACAAATACATAAATTCACATACATGCACACACATATATACATATATATATCCACAACCTTAAAGATACATACACACATACTAAGATACTTCTCCAAACATTTGACATATCGATGACCTTAAAGTTTTCTTTGAAAAGAATTGTTTATCATACTACTCCAATCTCCCACAACTTCTTATTTTAATTAGCATCTCATTTGGACTTACCTTTTTTTGCATGATCTTTTGTAAAGATAACTCAACTTTAATTTTTTAGATAAATCAACGCCATACTAAATAGTTATGTTTATCTTGCTCTTCTGATGTAATTTATTAAACATTATTTTCATCATGCTATAGCATATTCATTTGTTATTATGATCTTTTTATCTTCACTCATAAGACTGGATGCATCATTATTTCTTGTTTCTTAATACCTAGCCTATACAAATCATCATGATTTTGTTTTTTCAACTTTGCTTGTCATCCTCTTCATGCTTTCTAGCAAGTTATAGAGGAACTAACTTAATGTGTCATAGATTACAATTGTGAGAGAGAATAGTTGAACATAGGATAAGACGTGCTACAGAGATTTCTCAAAATCAGCTTGGATTTATCCCTGACAAGTCTACGATGAAAGCTACACATTTATTAAGAGGTTTGATGGAGAAGTACATAGAGAATGAGGAGGATCTACATATGATATCATTCTTGTGGATAAGACTAGAGGAGTTCAAAAGAAACTTAAATTATGGAGGTTAACTTTAGAGTCTAAAGGCGTTCATTCGAGTAGATCTAAAGCTGATTACATGGACTATAATTTTAGTAATAGTAGATCTAGTGGTGGGATTGTAACAATGAGTGATCAAGTCATTAAAAGGATTGAACATTTTAGATATCTCAGGTCTCTTGTTTAAGGTGATGGTGATAGGGGATGTTATTATTAGAAATCAAGTTGGATGGTTGAAGTGGAGGAATGCATCAAGCCTATTGTCTCATAGAAAAGTACCGCTTAGACTTAAAGGAAAGTTTTATAAGATATTAGTGAGACCTGCAATGCTTTATGACGCATTTGTTGGCCTATAAAAGATAAGCATAAAACTAAGTTTAGTGTTGCCGAGATAGACTGCTTAGATGGATGTGTGGTTTTACACTTAGAGAAAAAATATATATCGGTGAAAGGGTTAGTGTGGCTCTAGTGCCAGACAAGATTAGAGAGACTCGTCTTAGATGGTTTGGTCACATTAAACATTGATCGTCTGAGGATCCATTTAGGATAGTTGATGTTTTAGATTTGACTTATTTTAAGAAAGGTAAAGGTAGATCTAAAAAGACTTGGGCATGTTGTATAAAAAATGATCTAAATTTATTAGAATTAAATGAAAATATGACAGTCAATAGGAAACAATGGAGAAAAAAGATTCATGTAGCTGACCTCACTTAGTGTGATAAAGGCTTTTTGTTATTGTTGTTACATGCTTACTAGCAAGTGTTGTTGTGTAAGTGGTATTCATTTTTGTCATTTGTCTAATTTTCTATTTATCTGATAATCTTTTGTATCACTTCAATTCAGCAAATTTGTGGTTATACAACCTATTTATAAGCTTTCTTAGAACTTTTATGGTGATTTTCTTAATGCAATTAGCAGATTTATCACACAACAAAATTGATTTAACTATAAAATTTGTAATATGCTATCATTGACATCTATCTTGAGTGATCGACAAGTAATTAGTGGGGAAATTTTTATTCGCCGATATTATAGTGCCTTTCGGAAGACATTCTAACTAAATGATCGGGCACGTCATTTCGCGGTATAATTTATCCTCCAGAAGGAAGAGAATATTACCTTAGGAATGGGCCTAACTACTTGAATGATGAAAGCATTCTTTCGGTCTAGGGAACCACAGGTGTAAGATAATGTTTATTTTAATTCTGGGGTCTTGCTTCCTACAAGGGCAAGTCCTTGTAGTTAATTACATCCTTATGGTCATGAACCCTTAAAAAAACTCTTGATTAATGTAATGAGTCGAATTATGAAAGGATTTAAATGATTTGAGCTCAAAGGGGTAGAAAAGCTTGATTATCTAGTAAAGTAGGTTTCATATCCAGAAGATGGTTTGAAAGGATTGAAATGCTCTTTGAGCTGATTAGATAGGGTTTACAGGTGAATCATTGATATTTAAAATGATAGACATGAATTAATCAGAACCCCTATATTATAGAGTAAGGTAGGAAAATTTATAGATGGAAAGTTGAACCTAAACTCTATAAAGAAGCCTAACAGGTGGACTAACCTAGACACTGAGAATGATTTACCTGGTCAAGATGCCTATGCTTTCCGACGTCCTGAGAAAATTGGTCCTTCAACTATAACCAGCCTCAAAAAAGGAATTCCCCTTAAATGCCGTAGCTCAAGGGATTCATAGTCTCGAGGAGGGCTAAAATATCTTGGTCAGTAACCATGAGTTACATCCTTCTAAGGTATTCCCTTTCGTTTCAGGGGGCATGTTTATGTGTTTTGTATGTCCTAGTCCTTAATTCTAGCTAGGTACGTAAGCTGTGATAGACTTATATACTCAGACTAACCCAGGGTAAGTGTATGACCCAAAGTTATAGTGGCTATGTTAGCTAACCTAGGGTTCATGTAGGATCTGCCTAGGTTCTATTTTAGTTCTTTATCTTGGTGTATTTTAATTATAATTTGAAGTTCAATATTCAATTAATCATTTGTTTCAATTCCTAGATCTTGTCAGTCATGTTGGATAATCAAGGTTTTCTAAGTTTTGAAGTTTGTTATTTTTATATTTTTGTTTGAGAAGAAAGTCACCTGGAAGGGGCTTCCGTTTTTTGTTCTTGTTTTTATTTTTATTTTCAATTTTTGTTGCTGTTTTGTTTGTTTTTAAACTTGAGAAACATAATAGACACGTAATAGAATATGAAAGACATGCAATAACATAAAAGAACATGAAATAACACAATAAAATATGGAGACATGCATAAAATAACAATAGCCTTGGATTAGATTTCGGTTGATTTAGGGTAGTTCAGTTTTAAACTGGGTCGACTTGGGTTGATCTGAGTTAGCTGTGGGTGAGTTTAGGATTAACCTGGGCTGAGCTGGATTGACCTGGGCAGGCTTGTGTCTGGTTTGGGTTGACCCAGTTAGTTTAATGCTAGAATTGGATTGACACGGGTCGTCTTGGGTTGACGCGAATAGGTTTGGGTTGACCCAAGTTGACTTGAGTTGACCCGGATAGGTTTGGGTTGACTCGAGTTGACTTGGGTTTATCCAGGTTGACTTCGGTTGACCTGGGTAAGTTTGGGTTAAATCTGAGCTGAGTTGGGTCTAATTGGGTCAGGCCTGGGTTGGGTTTTAGGGTTTGGGTTTGGTTGGGCTAGACCTGAGCTAGGTTGGGTCTAAATTGGGTCAGGTCTGGCGTCAGACCTGGGTTAGGTTGGGCTAGACCTGAGCTTGGTCAGGTCTGGGTTGGGTTTTAGGTCTTGGGTTAAGTTGTTGGGACTAGAATTAGGTGTGGTTCTGGTCGACCCGAGTCGAACTCAAACCCAAGCCTAATTCAAGACTATTGAGTTAACGTAAACTATATTTTAAACTCAAATACTTAAATTAAAATGCTTAAATTAAAAAAAAGGAAAAGAGGAAAGACTTACAAAATTGTGGCTGACAGGAGACCGTAGATTAAAGAAGGCACTCTGAGAAGAAGAAATGTTCACTGTTTGGAGGTTCCTTCACCGATTACTTCACACCTCTAGAGCTAGCACGTAGTGCACCAAGCACACACAACACTGAGAACACACACATTGAACACACACACCGAACCCTCGATCGGGACGAACAACCACCTTTTATAGGTAGCGGCGACTATCCCGAGCCATCAATTAGATGGGGTTTGGATTACTCTGGTGGTTTCCGCAATCGTCGACGGTTGTCAGATGTTTTTAGCCATCCGATCGAATGGGAAGTCGGGATGAGAATCCACGGACAAAGGCCATAGGATTGGGGGCGGGGTCACGCCACGGACCACGCCAGGCTAGAAATGGGCAAGTGTGTTGCTTTTAGGGTTCAAAGACATTGTGATCTTTCTAGAAGCTCCATATGACTCCGGAAGCTGCATGTGACCTAAAAATGAGGTCAACAGTCGTGTCATCTATGTTTTGTCATTTTATGTTTCAACAAAAAAAAAAGGTTGTCATTTTATATCTAGAGATATAACTTGTGATTTTTAATCCAAGGTATGTATACAAATCACTAATTTATATTTAATTTTTAACCTTTCTCCTAGAGTTATAAAAAACTATAGCAATTTAAAGAAATAAATAACATGTGGCTGATTGTTGTTTGTTAGAGAACTAAGTGTACATTTTACAGTAAAGAAAGTTTGGCTAATGGCTCGCATATTTCCTATTGTTTTCTTGGAAAATGCTTTCCATATTTAGTTTTTAGCCCCATAATTCTAAGCAGAGGCTATTGAGCATTGGAATTTTGCTAGAAGTTTGGTAATGCCTACTCTTCCTTGTGTTTCATATGTTTTAAATTATTTATATTGTAAGATGGATTTTTTTTGGGGTGCTTGAATAAAAGTAGATTCCACGCATAAAAGCCTTAGTTTGAACAAATCTGATGGTTTCCATAGTCTATATTTATATTGCTATTGATTAAAACTCAAATTTTCAACTCAAATTTTCATATAGATAGATATAGATAGTTTTTTTTTTTTCGAGTAATCTCAAAAATAAATAAAATAAGCATAATATTTTTTGTTTACCATATTAATATGAACATATGAAAGAATGGTAAGAGGTTCGTTGCTTGAAATTTTAAGCAATGTTTTGCATGGATAATTTTATTTTTCTAAAATTATTTTATGTGAATGGTAATATGATTTTGGGATTGGTTGGTTACATATATTAGGTGTGTAAATTAAAAGGTTTGCATGGGATTTTTTTTCGAAGTGACTGGTACGAAATAAAGCTTCTGTTAAATTTGAAATGCACAAAAGATACCTCCCACTCTCAAAAAAGGAAAAAATTGGGTGCTATTAGTTTGCATTGTGGTAGTCCTTTGCTCTTGAAAAACCCTTGTGTGACTCTTTTCGAGTTTCACCTGTGACTTTTAGAACATGATTGCCTAACTATCAAGTCTTTAAGAGCTCAACTGAATCTATCATCGTCCCTTTCCAAGATTGAGATCTATTGCTCCCATTGCCTTCGTCGCTCATTTAGTCATTCAATCCCTCGTTCTAGTAAAACACACCAATAAACCTTTTACCTATTATTGCCACTTGTGCCAACCACAATGACCAGTTGCTTTTCAATCGGAAAAATTCGCTTGAACAATCAGTAGGCAATCTTATCATTGCATTTCAGTGGTAGCCTTACTTAAAACTTTACAGCAACCAAATGGGAAAATTGCTCCTCTCCATATGCTTTACAAGAAGCAAATAGCTTGGAAAAAATTAAAATATTCTTAATTTACTCAACCATACATTCTCAAAAGATGCACTTTGAATCCTGGTAACTAAATAGCTTCTTAGTTTCTTAAACAAAACATTCCTTCCCATGCCTCTAGCGACCACCAGGCAGATTTTTACTTGCCTTTTAATAGGAGTGGGATTTTTAAATAAAAAAAAAAAAAAAAAAAAAAAAAAGTTGCTGGTTTACAACTGGCAAACTTTCATTCATTAAAATTATGGAAGATTTACATACATACCACTCAATTCCGTTGTAATTATATATCTAACACCTAAACTTCAATTTTTACCGATATGCCACCTGACCTATGCTTGACCTAACCTTCAATTTTTACCTCCATACTACTCAATTCCTTTGTAATTATATATCTAACACCTAAACTTCAATTTTTACCTATATGCCACCTGACTATGCTTGAAAAGGTGTATCACTTTTAATAAGTTTAAATAGTGATATTTTCAATGTAATATTTATGCGGTATTAATTTGAAAATCGAAGTTTAGGTGTTAGATATGTAAGTGCATTAAGAATTGGGTGGTATGGATGTAAACGGCCCAGAGTTAAACTCTTCTCTTTCTCTCTGTCAGTTTTTTTCAGGTATCTTCACTTATAAGGAAATTTTTGCTAGTAACTTGCATTGCTTTTTTCTCTCTAGTTAATTTCATTTGATAACTATGGAGTTTCGGGCCATCCAAATCACCGTGATGTTCACAATGGAATATGGTTAGTTGCTATCCATTACACTTGCATATTTTAGAACAGTAAGTTTTACTGATTGTGGTCATTATTGCTATTTATTTTGTGATGGAATCTGTTTCTTCTGTAGGGATGCAAATATTTTTTCTTGTTCAAAAAGAAATTTGTTAACGATCATTCTCCTAAGCTGCCTATGCAACTCTTTTTATATTAAAAAAAATATCTTCTCTTCATGCATAGATTCATGCATAGTTAAACAATAGGAAGATTTACATACATACCAAGAAATTGTTATGTATTTGCATACCTACCACCCAAATTTTAATTTTAACATACATACCAACTTTCCTAGTGGGATAAAGGCTTGCCGTTGTTGTTGTTGTATACCAACTTGCCTATGCATAAGGTGTGTTTCATTTTTTAAAAGTTAAAAAAGAGTGATATTTTTTATGTGATAGGAAAGATTTGGATGTTATACATATAAAAAGTAAAGTTTAGGAGTTAGATATGTAAATTCATGGGAATTGGGTGGTATGTATGCAAATGCCCCTAAAAAATAACAGCCAAAATGGTAATAAGGATGATCAATGTTGAGGATCAAACATTTAACAGCATCGCCTGCCTGAATCATTTTAAAAGTGTTATTGCTACTGTACGTGTTTATTGTTTATAAACTATTATTGTCCTGACAGGAGCTTATCCTGTTATGTGCATCATGTCATAAAATAAATGAAATAAAATTTTTCTGAAAGTCTACAACTAAAAAAAACAAAAGCATTACTATGATCCATCTTCCAAGTTTGAAAATCAAAATTGAAAAAAGGATTTATTTGGTTCTCATATTCTAACCCTATTTAAAAAACAGATGATGAAAATGTATACTTTTGTGCATGGCATCATTGTTAACCTATAACTTATCGTCTGAGTTTCCTCTATATACATTTCCCTACTTACATTGCTGATGCCAGGAATTTATGACTTGATGTAAATTGTGATAGTTTCATATGCTCTGTAAGATTTTAGATGTTCTTTGGTGTGCAAACTATATTGTTAATTTGATAATACTCCTGTACATGTCACCCAAACATTTGTTCTTAATATGTTTTTCTGCTATTACATTCTTTAAAGGTTCTTACACCCACACGGAATTACCAAATCAAGAAAATAGTTCTTTTCTTTTTCTTTTGCATATACATTGAATCTGTTTATTATAGGATTGAGGTTAAAGATGGCTGATTTTGATGGAGTTGTTCTCAATTTTGAAATCTCTGTCATGTTTAAAATATCTATTGACTCCCTTCTAACCATCAGCTCACGACTTCCCCAAATGCGTTAATGTTTTTCCTCTTCTCCACATTGTCTCCTATTCCATACTATCTAAATTGCAAAAGTAAATTGGTGAAGCTTTTGATGATGATATACATAAAATCTTTTATGGATAGAATGGCGCAATGCAAGCAACTATGGCTTCTGTGCTGTACTTTTAGGACCAGAACATGAAAAACATGGAGCTTACATAATTCAATTTAAGATGCAAATTCCTTAATTTCACATCCGACTAAAGTACAAAAAAAGCTTAATTTTCGTATCTTAAAATGGTAAATTAATACTACAATTCGAGAAATCTTCTTAATCACACCTATTTGGTCCAACAAACTGTTGCAATAAATCATTTTTTATGAGAGGGATTATCTGGGGTGCTATATTATGTAGCCATAATTACTGAGAACTAGATCAGACCTTGAGATTTATTTAGGGCCCCTTTCACATCAATTTTATGTTCTGTTTTATTCTATATTTTTTATTTTGTTTAAAACAATGTGTTTGTTTAGTTTATTTTCACATTTTTTGATTTTGTATTTTTTTTTAAAAATCAACTTGTTTTTAAAAACAGTTATGTGTTTTGAGTATTTTTAAAAACAATCATTACAACCAAACACATTTTATTTCAAATAAAAAAATAAACAAAACCCAATAAAAATGAACAACAAAAAACAACAAACAAAAAACAAAAATGATCCCATACGGCCCCTTTGTTTTTAAGTCATCTGACATATATTCAAACCTGGAAGACTTGCTTGAGCGTCTCTTGGATCATTTATAGCGCGGCACTACTTGTTTTTTCTCAATGTGAAGATATATCAAGTTAAAGATATGCTGTGTTCTATTACCGGTGGCCTATGATTATATCTTTTGTATTACTTATATTGCGCTGTTTTTGAACAGCATATTTCTTCATAAAAATGTGGAGATAAATATTGAAGCCTGGGAACTGGTAAGGTCTTTTTCCTCATTTTGCTCTAGTAATATTATTAGTCTACACGCTTTCATAGAATTTTTTCAGTAATTAATTCCTAACTTTGTTCATCTAGTCATAATTAAGATTATTTTACTTTCACTGGTCCGGTTGCACAATTGTATCTAAACAATCGTCTTCACTTTGTTTAAAAAAATTGCTATCCAACATTTTTCTTAATTCTTTCTTTGAATACATCTACTTGATCACGTTTCTACTTTATATTTAATTCTGGGATATGGTTTTAATGGTGAGATTTTTGTTTTCAATAGAAGCTGTTTGACTCCGTTAAAGCTATTAATAACTGGAATGCCATGGAAATTATGAATGATGATGTACTACAGTTTCTTGGTGTGGTAAAATGTGAAAATGGAAAATATTGAGTGCATGAGTATCTGATTGAATTTATGTTTTTATTTTCTTTCTTCTTGTCCATGCAGTATCGGTTCGCATTTGCATCCTGAGGAAGTTTAGAAGGTTCTACCAATTAGTAAAGATTTATTATTATTATTATTTTTTAATTCTTCATGGGGCTCGCACAATAAGAGAAATCTTCTGAATCCTCTCCTGACTTTGACTACAACAAATGGCTCTTGCTGTGAACAATATTTCGAAAATGCAAATAAACGAATGAAAGACAAATATTCCAATAAAACCCAATAATGAAATCTAACTTTCGGGTGATAAGGTTTCAACGGAAATTAGGATTCAACCACTCAAATATGTTATTCTGTGGTTAAGCGTTGCAGTTGAGCAATGGTGATTTAGGGTTCTTTTGGAGTAGTTGCAACTTTTTGTAAAGGTGGTTGACGCGGGCTTCTCCTGCTATAGGAGCCAAAAGCCCATGCACCAATTCACACGAATGGCACAGAGCCAAACCAAGTGGCTCATTTTTTATTCTTTTCCAATTTTTGACGAGTTTCCTTCTTTCTTTTCATTCTTTTCTAGTTTTTCCTATATATGTGTTGAATTAGAGTTTTGATTGGAGTTTTTCTTATGTTTTTTTTTTCCGAACAGCCATCAACATCTAAGTTTTCTCTTTCTTGGGCTGTTTTTAAGGGCGAGTAGTGCTTCGGTTGTTTCTTATTTCAGAATGGTGATTATCCTCGACTTTCCCCGCCTCTGCATTCGTTTCTTCACTGCTGCCGTTTGTACCTGCTGTTGTCGTCTGGGAACAGCCCTCCTTGGCTGTTTTTTCTGTAGTTTCCGCCTTCCAACACTTCGCCCTCTTTCCACATCGCTCCCCACCGCTCCATGTCATACTTCGCTGCCGCAGCTGCCCCAGACCAGCTGTCCTTACTGTCTTACCGCAGTTCCTCCTTCCCAACTGCTGTCCCGGCCTCCCGCTTCACTGCCCTCACTATCCCAGCCCTCCACTTTCACTATTGCAGCCCACAATACATTCTCTTTGCTGTTTTGTTGCTGTTCCAGCCACCCACAAGCCTTACCGCACCGGAACCACCCTCTAGAAACCTTACTTGCTGAATATGCCACCTTCCAACATCCCAACCTACCCATTACAACCCACCTCGCCGACCTCCACCACCCTTGGGATGCACTTTAGTTGTGTTTGTTTGTTTCTATTGTTGCATTTTACTTTCAACGTGTGGTTAACCCTAGTCTTATGATAGGGTATCTAGCATCTGCCCATAACCAACTCTATCTCCACTCAAATTTTTCCTCTCCTGTCCTATATCGCCCCTACACACCTTGTTCCACCTATCTAAAACCAAATTCTAAACCACGCTACCATCGAGATAATTCCCGACACCTGATCAGGGATTTACCATGGACGACATATAACGATTACTCGTCAAATGCTACAATGGCTCAATACTATTGATGGAAGGACCCAGGGTAGGACCATCATCGACCGTAATAGTGAAATTCGTGGAGGAAAGCAAGAAGAGCATCCAAATTCCTTTTGTAGGGATGTTTTTAATGGAGAGGAACATCGACCAGGGCGCTTTGGGATACAATATTAGAGCAGGCCGAGAGATGAATTGCATAATGGAAAATACAAACATGAAGTGCATGTTGGACGATACAAAAATGAGGTGCCTATTGGATGATAACGAGATAAGGTGCTTGTTGGAACACAGAGATGCAGTGCCTGTTGGACGATACAAAAATGAATTGTCTTTTGGAAGATACAGAGATGCGATGTATGTTGGAAGATATAAAGATGACACCTTTGTTGGAGGATATGGAGATCTAGAAATGAAGGTGGTTCTACCGGACTTCGAGGGGAGAATGGATCCAATTGATTTTCTCGAGTGGATGCAAATAGTTGAGAGGATATTTTAATAACAGGAGGTGTCTGATAACAAAAGAATGAAGCTCAATGCCATCAAGCTGAAAAAGAATGCTTCTTTGTGATGAAGAATTTGAAGAGGGAGAGACAGAGAGGACGGGTTAAAATAACTTTGGAGAAAATGAAGAATGCGATGCAGCTGTAATACCTACCCCGCACTACCGTCAGGATTTCTTCTTGAAGCTCCATTAATTGCAGCAGAATGCGCTATCTTAGGAGTAAGCAACATAATTTATGCAGCCTAAGTTGAAGTGTGAGCCGAAAGAGACGGGAGCACACCATAGCTAGGTATTTGTGAGGCCTGAAACCCGCCATCAGTAATGTGGTCTAGTTGTAATCCTATTTGACACCAAGGGATGTTCATACCTCAACACTGAATGTGGAGAGACAACAGAAGCAGGGCAAATAATTATCGCCAATCAGACAACCACCCACAGTCAGAGATCTCAAGAGGAGTACGCCTCAAAGAGTGGAACAGACTGGTTAGGACCTGGATAGAGTCACTCTGAGTTAGAAGAAGCCTGAGAAAATTAAGACGACCGCTACAGTCCCAACTAGGAAATGTTTTAGATGTCATGGTTTTGAACTAGGGGTGTAAACGAGTCGAGTCGAGCTCGAGACACCCTTGGCTTAATCTTAAGTTTGATTAATTTTGTCGAGTTCTAGTTCGAGCTCGAGCTTCAGTCTACGAGTTCGATCCGGCTCAAGAGCTGACTTGTTTATTATAAAAGAGATAAAAATGATATTAATTTAAGCTAGCTTTATAATAAGATGACAAATATAATGAACAATTAAGAGATGAATAATAAGAAATCATCTAATATATAATACAAAATACTATTTTTTAAATAATTTTAATACCTTTAAGATAAAGTCTTGAAATTTAATATATTTTGAGTATATTTTATATTAATAAATTTTTGAACGAACCAACTCACGAGCCAACAAGTCAAGTTGGAGCTGGTTTGAGCTTGGCTTGTTAGCTTATTGAGCTCAATGCTCGAGCCATTTATCGAGTCACGCTCGAGCAGGCTCACGAGTCGGCTTTACTCACACCCTTATTTTGGACACATCACTTCGAGTTGCTTGACGAGCTGAGTTGTGTCCTTAACCGAAAAAGGTGCAGTGGAGGAAGTGTTCTACGAACAGACGGCTAAAGGATAGGGTGAAGAGTACCAACTTCCTTTGAATGAGAGTGAGATGCTGGTGGTTCGACGGGTCCTTCAGTCCTAGGCTACGTTGGAGCAGCAGTGGCTTTGCCACAATATATTCTACATCTGTTGCACTGTGACTACAAAAATACCCATTCTTATCATGGGTGGAGGGAGCAGGAAGAATGTGACAACCATATAAATGGTGGACAAGTAACCCTCACAACCCATAAGCACACCCAAACCTATTTCTTGATGTGGTTGGAGAAGAAAAATAGAGTCAACATCAACAGAAAGCTCCTCGCCGAGTTTTTAATCGAGAATCAGTTGCATGATTAGATGTAGTGCGATGTGGTGTCCATGGATGTCTGCCACATCCCGTTGGGGAGATCGTGGCAGTTTGATCGTCAAACTCAACATGAAAAGTTCAAGAACACATACTCCTTCGCCAAGGATGCAAGCGCATAATTCTTCTACCTGTCATGGAGCCGGAGTTTATGGGCGCCCTAGTCATCAAAAATAAGTGCCCGGAGGATCAGTTTTGGCGATGGTAGAGAAGACCGAGACATGAGAGATAGTTTCAGACACATGTCAGCTAGTACAAAGAGAGTTTCAGGACATCCTGTTCGATAGGTTACTGCCGCGACCACCATCGTTTGGGGAGATCCGAGCTGCCCTCACTTCATATCAATTTGAGCCAGCCTGGGGTTACTTTGGGAGGATTCAATAGAATATACCAAACAGTCTCATTTCATTTCATCAGCGTACCCCCAGAAAGTTGGACCGATATGAATTGTTGCTTTTAAGTGGGGAGAACTCTTCGAGTGTTTTGGGAGACAGTGCAGTCGATAGTGGGATCCGGATGCTTCTAAGGCCACAGTCGAAGATTCATCAGGCCTAAGAGGTTATAGCAGCTCTGTCACCGTCAACTTGCAAACAGAAGCTTCAACAAATGAGGTCGAAGCTCCACCAATCCCCTAAGGCTATTGTGAGCGTGTCCCGCTATAGGAGCCGGACACTCGGCACTGGTTCATGCGAACAACACAGAGCTAAACCGAGCTAAACCGAGCGACAAGTTTTTCATTTATTTCTAATTTTTAGCGAGTTTCCTCTTTCCTTTCATTCATTTCTAGGGTTGTATCCAAGGACGAGTGATGTTCCGGCCGTGTCTCGTTCCGAGGTGGTGATCCTCAATCATCCTCGCCTTCGTATTCATTCCTCCGCTGCCGCCATCGCCGTACATGTTGCCATCGCTCGAAAAATGCCCCTCCTTAGCTGTTTTTTCCGCAGTTTCTGCCTTCCAACCCTTCCGTCCTTTTCCCACATTGCTCCCCACCGCTCCACGTCATATTTCCCTGCTGCAGCCGCCCTTGAACAGCTACCCTTGCTGTTTTACTGCAGTTCTCCCTTCCCAACAGCTTTCCCGGTCTCCTGCTTAGCTGCACTAGCTGTCCCAGCCCTTCACCGTCGCTACCGTAGTCCACAACTCCTTCCCTTCGCTGTTTTGTTGTTGTCCAGCCACCCACAAGGCTTACCGCACCTCAACCATCCTCTAGAAACCTTAACTGCTAAATCCACCTTCTTCCAACATCCCATTCTGCCCATTCCAACTTACCTCGCCGACCTCCACCACTCTTGAGACACCGCTCTTGAGACACCGCTCTTGAGATACACTTTAGTTGTGTTTTTTGTTTCTATTTTTGCATTTCCCTTTTAGTGTGGGGTTGTAACCGTCTATTGGCTTTGTCGGTAATAATATTTATTTTTCCTATAATTTTTTAAATTCTCGTGATTTTTTTTTTTAAAGTTGTTTTGTAAAGAATAAATATTTATTTTTTCAAAAATCAGTTGACTGTCTTACCGTTGTCACATTTAGCAAGTATGGTTGCCAAAATAGATACCACAAATATTTTCAGAAAGCAACAAAAAAGGCAGCAAGCAAAATTGTTGTGGCAGTTTGAAAAGCCAAGCAACTAAAAAATTCTCCCAAACAAACCTTTAGCATTAATGTATTGACAGGGTTTTAGCATTTTAAATTTGCTCAAGATATTTTTGAATGAGGGTTGCAAAGTTCTTTAGTTGATATAATAGCAAGTTGAATCCTTGGTGAAGCATATGGAGTGTTATTTAATATACCTTCTAATGTTAACTATTATGAATTGCTTATCTACATCCACATGTTTGGTTACATTATGTTATATTGGATTGCAGGCAATACTTATGACAGACTTATATTCTTAGTATCCTTTTAAATCTTTTTAATTTAATTTTTAAATTTTCTAATAGAATTTTAATCCATAAGAGTTCATAGATATCTTAAGTGATTATTCTGAATTTAGATTTATTACTTGACCTTTTGTTACTTGTTTTTTCATATTTTCATATTTCCTGCCAGTAGTGGACAATATTCTGAAATTGATCTTTTATCTACAAGTGATCCCGTATAGTCAGCATCTGTATAACTTTCAGTTGGTAAAATTTTATGTTTTCTAGAGAGAATATCTTTTCTAAGATTTGATTTTAGTTCAGTATTCTGTATAAAACCTGAAGTTAAGATTATTTTGATTTATGCATAATTGACTTATGAAGCTTACAACAAAAGTAATGCCATGATGGGTATGAAATAGATAAATTAGTTTTTCATTTATTATTTGATATTGCCCAACATTTTTAATTTGAATTCAATTTTTTACTGTGTTTCAGTTGGAATTTCATAAGGCTTGCAATCATTTTTTTTTTTTTTTGGTTTCGCTCAAAAGATCCATATCATACTTTTTGTGTGAGAGAATTTTTTTTGATTAAGCCACTTCTATATGATATATGCTTGCCTAATTCATTAATTTCAAACTATGTGGCGATACTTTTCTTGAGTAATTCATTTTTTTCTGTTGCCATTATTTGTAACAATTGTATCATCAATAATATAATAACAATCAATTTTATTTATTATTGAAATATTTTATCAGGAGGGTGTGATAATCTTGGCTTTATTTATTCCCATTCCATATGTAGCTTTTGTAGATATGTCAAACCATTCACTTGGGGATATATATTAGTAATATTTTTAGTGGACGCATCTTTTTCTATGAAATTGATGTTGAATCTTAGTGGCGAATTAAATTTCTTCAACATTCCCATGTCAAAAGATTGCTGCATGAACTATTTAAGATTAACAACTAAAGAAATTAAGTTGGTTAAATATTTTAGCAACAGAATAAAGCTTTCTTAGTAGTCTTTTTCATAGGATTGTGTATATTGTTCTTCCACTAGTTTTTGCGATCCGGGCTTCTATTTGGTTATTTTTTTAATGAAGAAATGCATTTGCATCTACATTATTTTTTAACATTTTGGTAGGTCAACAACTCCCAAATGTGATTTTTTTGGGGCATTCAACTCTTATCTGTGGTATCCTTCTAATTCTTGTTTCTAATGATTCAAATAGGATTTGTGTTATTTTATTGGTGCTGAAGCTGATATTTAGAAGAAAATTTTGAAAGGATTGTACTGCATTATTGCATATAGAGGAGAATGCGTGGTACTAGGTTTAATATTGTTATGGGATTTAATTGACAAGAACTTTGAATCTTGAGCTTACTAAAGACTTTGGATGGGATTTATCTTTCTTCTGTAGGCTTGAAGAGGTTTAGGGATTAGAGTAATGTATTGCTTGTGTTTGTGTAGTTGGGACGTTAAGAGAGAATATGTTTAATTCATAAAATATTTCTTCCTTCTGGTTGTTCTCCCTTTAAGTAATATTTGGGTGAAAAAATTTTATTTTTCATGACATGTTTTGAAGTTAAAGTTTTTTGATGGTCAAGTGATAGCATTTATATCTTTTTTGAGTGAAGGAGTATCCTACAAAAACACAATTTAGTTCCACAGGATCACAGTGTTTGTCGATGTGAACATGTCATACAATTGAAAATTTTAGAAAGTTTTGAGAAAAAAACAAATTAGATAATATAAGGGATTTTTGTAATCAATCACTTTTAAGGTTATTAAATTAATTAGATATGTGGAGATTAGTGTGGCCACTCCTTAATAATGTTTGAGAACTTGATTTTTGGAAGAGTAGTCCTAATAATTTTCAAGATGTACCTATTATTGTAAGATCTTAAAATAAATAATGATTTTTAAATGATGCACACTGTAGTTATAGTCTTTGGTGAGTTTATGACTAAACAAAATGTTTATTGTTAGTTTGGAAACATGTAGGACATTGTTGAGAGTAATTGTAGGAGAAATAAGAATATTTCTTAGACCTGCAATAGTGGTTAGGGAACTATCGGCTATTATTTTTTTGTTGCTAGGTAGGTTTACAAAATTTTGCGAAGATTTGTCATGTGATTAATAACTGCTGATTTATTATCTAATTTTTATGACAACTAATTGAGTGATTAGAAATCCAAGAGTTAGAATCTTTACCACCTTCAACTAAAAAGCATGACAGAGTTTTTCAAGAGAATCAACGAATTGCTTGGCTTGTTAATTTTTATATGTCGAACACTTTTGGTTCAACAAGATGAGCCTATCATTTTGATTGGTCCTTTTTCTTTCCACCGTTCTCGGGTCTTTTCAAATAGTTTCCTCCATTTCCCTATGATATGTCCCTTTTATGGTAGTAGTTGTAACACAAATCTTGCTTTTGGTGAAAGGTTTTTATTTTCTTTATCAGGTCTCTTACCTCAGGGTTTTGTGGTTGTTATGGCTAATGTTTTTGAATTTGGGTGTGTCAAACATAAACATCCTTTTTTCCTTATTTGATTCTTATATGTGTGAAGACCTCATATGGTTATGGTAAGTTTTCTCTACTCAAGATTTCAGGATAAATTTGATCGATTTATTACTAAGTTCTGCAGAAAAGCTATTTGCTTGTTTATGAAAAACTATTTTTTGATTTTATAGATGAAAGCATAATTTTTAACTTTCTGTAAGTCAGTTTGATAGCTTCCCAGACGTTTTCTTACGGTTCTCAGAAATATATATGATCAATTGATTTTAGGAATCATGTTGTTCTATAACCATATGACATGATCATGAAAGCTACCTCATCCCAAAGTTTAAAATTTTGTTTTTTAAATTTGGATGAGGATTAACAAGAAGATGAGTTTTTTTCTTTTTCTTTCTTGAAGATCTGAACAGTTTGAGACCACTTTAGATGGTTTCTTCCATTTAAATGAGAAATAATGTTTATAGCATTTGAAGTTCTTCTTCAATTTAGTATTCACTATTCATAATAGTCAACTTTTGGAAGGGAAGTATAGAAAGTCAGACATGACGAGGAGATGATGAATGAAAGATATGTAAAAATAAAGGTTAAAAGGACTATGACCTTTTCTTGATGTTTTACAGGATAGCTTGTTTTGTTTAGATGCATATTTGTTCATAAAATTAGCTCGAAAATAATTTAAAATTGCGAATAGCTATCTCCAGTGGGAGGATGGAGCTTTTAGAAACACTTCCATTTCCATGTTAAGCGCATGAATTAGTGTACTTATTTGGAAGATTTACATACATACTACTCAATTCTTATGTATTTACATATCTAACATCTAAACTTCAATTTCTACATATTTCCACTTTTCCTATACATGAAAAGGTTTATTTCACTCTGTAAAAGTTAAAATTTACTTGGTATAAATGTAAACAAGTGAAGTTCAGGTGTTAGATTTGTAAACATATAAGAATTGAACGGTATGCATGTCAATGCTCTTTTTTCTCAAGTTACACTTTCTGCATAGTTTTGAGCCCTTTTAACTTTTGTAAACAATGTTTAGGTTCTGTTTCCTTTTCCGACAGTAACTTTTTCATATTTAGTTCTATGGATGAACTGTAATTCGAAATAGTGAACTTTTTTGGTTAATCTGACACTCTCCTGCTGCGAACTTTGCAGATCAGCACGAATATTATTCGTAAATATATCGGCCCTGTGGATATATGGATTTCGTTATTGTCATCTTTATCTGGTCAGAATGGAAGCATCTGTTGCATGCCAAACCTGCATCCCCTGAAATGTTATCAAGCTATGGCCGAACATTATAGCCAGTGGCTGTGGTATGTGCTCTTCTATATTTATAAATGTACACATATATTTACATTTACATACCACACAAATCTTTTGTATTTACATATATAACACCAAAACATTGAGATTAACATGCATATCACTCAAATCTCATAAAAGATGACCACCACGTTCCATCACTCTCCGTCTTTAAAAGTGACATACAACTTTTCATGCATAAGTTTGTTTTACCAAGATGTTAGAAGTGCAGATATTAAATTTGGGTGTTAGATGTGTAAGTACGTAAGAATTGTGAGATATTTTTGTAAAGTTCCCTGTAATAAAAAAAAAAAGGGCATAAATCTGATACAGTAGCCAGTGCTCCTCAGGTTTCGGAAGTTGTTTGTGGTGCTTTCGAGATACACGTACGTAAACACTCTCAGAAGGATCATCTACTAGGCAGTTCGATTTTGAGATTCTCGACAGGTTACTAGAGATACTGATAGAACGGAAATGGCTGGGAATTTGTTGATGTTTTTAGTAGGGACTTAGGTGCCCTGTTGTCTATTTGTTCAGTGCCATAAAAAAAGTGGGCATTTGCATGCATGCCTTACAATTCCCAAGTATTTACATATTTAGCACCGAATTTTTACTTTTTTTATGTTTATGCCAGCCAAATCTTTCATATCACATTATTAATTTCTTCTTTTTAGCTTTTAAAAAGTAAATACTTTTCATATTTGCAAATGAGTGAATCAGCGAAATTGACTAAATTAAGCCAAACTGCGATTTGGCACTCCTTGGCGTAAAATATTTTAAAATTTCTGAAAAAAATTATTTTTTTGATTGCGAACTTACTGCAAATATTTATTTATTTACTATTGTTTTTATTTCATTTGATTTTTTTTTCTCTAATTTGGGCGCTGCGCGGGGCTGATTTATAAATATTTATTTTTGTTTTATCATTTTATGGTCAGGGTCAGTTGTAAGCTGTGGGTCTTATTATTATCTTAATACAATGATCTTGTATTCCTTGTGTATGTAGATCTTTTTTATTTTAATTTTAAAATAATGTTCTGAGGGAGGATAATATGAAATCATTAATTCGATTTGCTTGAGATTCAATTTAAAGACCAAAGAGCATTTACAGAATTTATTCTCTTTAATATATATATTTTTTTCCGGTTTAGGTAATTTTATTATTTGGCATTCCATCTGCGAAATGCTCATTCAGACTGCTACTTTCTAAATTTTGACACCTGGTTAAATGCTTTTGTAGGGCCTTTTATGTTTTAGAAATGCATGCATGTATAAATTAGGGAAGAAAAAAGAAGGAATATATGCAATCCAATCAATTTTTATGTATTGCTCATGCATGAAAATTGTATCACTTTTTAAATGTAACAATAGTTTTTATGTAAAAGAAAAATATAGTGTTGGTGGCACATATGCGCATGCCCCCAAAGCAAGATAAGAAATGTGCTAATCTCATTGAATAATTTAAATCATCACTCGGTGACTGGTATAAAAAAATAATAATAATAATAAATCAAATTAGTTAGTAGGAAGCAAAAGTTTAGTTTATAGTATAAAAATCTTAGAAATTGACAACCCAAACTCGTTTGATGTCAAATGAAGGATTCAAGGAATACAATTTCGTTTTTTTTTTTTCAGTGAACATATTGCAACATTGAACAATGTAAAAAATAATCAGAGATGTGGCAGGCATTACTACCGGAATCAAATGAGGGTTGAAAAAACCAATGTCTTATGGCCGGCTATGATCCCGTTCCCGCCTGATAAACACCAATTTAAATAAATGTAAGAACACGCTGCAAGAGCCTACAGGTTAATTAACATACCCATGCAGAACACAATCACCTACCAAACAATTCTTATGCATTTGCGTTTCTTAACATCTAATGTTCGATGCTTACATCTACAAATCAATTATATAGATGCTAAAACCTAAAATCTATGCATGAAAGTTAGTAATAATGATATTTTTGATGTAATGTTAATAAAAGTATTAATAGTAATAGTACTATTAATAGTAGTAATAATATTAGTACTATTAATAGTAGTAATAATAGGTAGTATTAATAGCAGTATTAATAGTAGTAATAGTAGTAGTAATAGTGGTAGTGGTAGTGGTAATAGTAGTAATGGTAATAGTAATAGTAGTGATAATAGTAGTGGTAATAGTAATACTAGTAGTAATAGTAATAGTGATAATAATAGTAGGTAGTGGTAATAGTAATACTAGTAGTAATAGTAATAATGATAATAATAGTAGTAATAATAGTAGTACTAGTAGTAATAGTAGTAGTAAAAATAATAATAATAGTAGTAGTGGTGATGGTGGTGGTAATAGTAGTAGTAGTGGTGGTGGTAATAGTGGTCATGGTCAACTCCTCGTCATCGTCGTCGTCATAATAATGTAAATGCTCCTAAAAAGTTTCATATCCTTCAGGAAACGAAGTATCAATTAAACCCGAAAAAAGCAATTTCTACATAGGAATTCAAGATCCGAATTCCATATCAAAAACAGTAATGTCTGGATTAAATCTGGATCTGTGCTATAGCAGCTATAAGACGGATTCTCCCAAATAAGAGCAGAATACTGAATACAGATAAAGAGTATTACAGCAGAGACTTTGTCAAACAGCTGCTAACCTGCTTTGTCAAAGCCTAAGTCTTATAATTTCTTAAAAAAACCCAATGGCTTCAAGAGGTTGTGTACAAAAGTATGATTTAGAATTTGAAATCCCTCTTCTTAGACTTCCCTTCCTTTTCCTGCATTTTTCGCTTCCTCTTTTTCTCAGCCTGAAAAAAATATCGATGCATTATGATTATATAATGAATTAGAAAGAGAGAATATTATAAAGATTGTAAAATGGATGGAAAATATGTTTTTGATAGAAAGCGAACCTCGGCAACCATGTCGCTGAAGTCTTCCTTCTGGTTCCTCAGTTTCTCCTCTTCACGGGCTTCCTCATACCTGCGTGATTTGATAATTGCAAATCAGATCAAAATAAAATATGAACCGATATTAAAGAAAGGAGCATCTAAATACATATGACCAAATTCCATATGTATTTACATATCTAAAAACCTAAATTTTGTTTTGTACATTATAACACCCAAAATTTTCCTTTCACAACAAAAAAATCATGATTTTAACTTATAAACAAGTAAAATACACATTTTCATGCATAAGTAAAGATGGTAAGTATGTAAAAATTGAAGTATAGGTGTTATATGTAAATACATAAGAATTGAGGGGTATGTATGTAAATCTCTCCCCCCCTCCCCCCAAAACAAAAAACAAGGAAAAAAAACAAAAAACAAATAGATATAGCTATGAGAAATTCTGCCATACTTGGCAGCCAAAACGTCATCCATGACTTCCAGCTCCTCTGGTTGTATGGTGACATCAACTTTGTCTGATTTCTGTCCACGAAGAAGATCAACCTGAAGGAACAAAAAAACACATAATGGCTGGTTAATTTACAGCTTTTCTTAAATAATTTTGCTTTTGGGGCTAATTTGATTAGTAATGGTTAGAAATTAGTTTGTTAAATCTAGAATTTGATTCCAAACACCTCAAATTTATCGTTCTCTCTGAAATTGCTTTGCCTTGCGGCTGAATTGGTTAGTTGAAGTTAGAAATTTTGAAAAATAATGAAATTTATTATATCCCTTTTTTACTTAGATGATGTAATAATTTCAAACATTGCAAATATTTTCAAAATCCTTACAAAAAAAATTGATAATATATTTTTCACATTCAAAATGGCTAAACAAAACTGTTATTTTATGGAACATTAGGATTTCTACATTTACATATATATATAATGGCTAAACAAAACTGTTATTTTATGGAACATTAGATTTCTAACATTTACATATATATATAATATATATATATATAATATTTCATGTCTAAAAATTACACGGCCCTCCTTCCATCAACTGCACTATGTGCATTACAATTAAACAAAAAAGGTTGATGAAAACTATTTATAATGGATTTTATGGATATTTCAATATTCTAGTAGGGAATTAGTACAATTTCATATTCACAACCTTTCTTCTATCGTATAGATTGTTAAATAACTTTTTTTAAGGAAAAAGAAAGGTAATGGTCCAAATAACGCATACTCACCCTTTTAGCAGCTGCTTTTTCTTGAGTTCCAAGCACATATCTGGATTCCATACAAGAAAACAATCACCAAAGGAGTTAATGGCACAACATAATTTATCTTCAAATGCATTCAAACCATATTTAAAACACAAATTTAATTATTCAACAGGTAATAATAAACAGTAGCAACAACAGCACATACGTGTGACTTGTTCCAAGCAAAGTCCCAGGAGCAATCCTTTCTTCTTTTTCTTCCAGAACCTTCAAAGAAAAAGAAATCAGTATGCTCGCTACGAATGACAAAATGACATAAACGAAGAGGAAAATCATGCTAAAACAATTGCATTACTTGGTACAAAGGTTTTTCCTTCTCTGGTTCTTTCCTTTGTTGCTTGCGGAGGTCAATCACATCAGGAGTTTCCACACCAGTAGGAGTGCTGTAAAATAACAGAGATCAGCAATAGATTATGCTAGAAATTCAACTTAATAACAACCACAGCTATGTAAAGCAAAAGCAAAGCACCTTGAAAGGCTATCAACTGATTGAATGCCATCTTCCATCTCCTCTTCTTCAATCTCTTCTTCCAGTTCCTCCTCTTCCTCCTCTTCCTCTTCCAAATCTCCCCAGTGTTTAGAGCGATCAACAGGTTCTTCCTAAAAAATTGAAGTTGAACGAATATTAATTACCACTTTAAGACTAAGGAAGACAGTGAGCTATAGTTGAGCTTCAGCAGAAACATAATGAGAAACAAAGATGAGTTACATTAAATGATCCGAGTAATATGCCATAATAGTTCCCTAGCCATTTTAGTCCCAGAATGTATAAAAGTGTTAAATTAGTCTCAGACTTGGACCATTTTACACTTTTATCTTAAATGACCTCATGACCAATAGCCATAAAAAAATATAAAAGTTTGAATTTACCTCATAATTAGGTTGATCTTGTTGTTGAACCCCAAAAACATCCCCATATAATGGGCGTCCAAACTGTCAAAGCGAAGAAAAAATATATAAGGCAAAATACAAACTGTTTGAGAAACGAAGATTTACATATAAACTGCTTAATTCCCTTGTGCATTTAAATATCTAACACCTAAACTTCAATTTTTACATGCATGCCACCTTAACTATGCATGAAAAGATGTATCTCACTTTTAAAAAATCAAAATAGTGGTATTTTTGATGTAATATGAAAGATTTGGGTGGTATAAATGTAGAAGTAAACTTTAGGTGTTGGATATGTTGGGTTGTATGTATGTAAATGGCCTTAAAACATGAAAACTGAGAAAAGATCCAAGATAGGCTCTTCAGACTTGCCTCATCTACAGGAGGTTTACCCCAACCACCGGGATGATAACCAAAACTGGCTCCAGGAGGAATGGGGGCGTTTAATCCTGGAATTTTCAATTGGGGATACGATGGTGGGGGACCATATCTCTGAAAAGCAAGTTTTTGTTAGTTAAGGCGTGAGAAAGGGATTTTCAACATTAATATAACAACAAAACATTACCTGCATATTAATAAGCCACGGTGGTGGAGCACCCTCAGGCATACCAAGAGCTTCCTTAAGTTCATGAGACAACATTCCTGGTTTCATTTCCCTTAGTTTAACCTGTCAAATTGCAGAAGTGATACACGATCAACCGATCATCCACAGCCTCAGAACAACATAAAAGCATGGAAATAGCAAAATGCGGTGCCCAGATATCCATGCAGGTTCAAATATATAAAACAAAAGAGACATTTACAGGCATATCACACAATTCTTATGTATTTATATAGCTAACGCCTAAAGTTTGAAATTTTCTTATATAGTACTTTAGTTTTTCAGTCACGTCAAAACTTATGTATGAAAAGGTGTACTTTATCTTTAAAAAGTCAATACCAGTTGTATTTTAAAATGTTAGATTTAGATGTTATGTAAAAATATAGTGAAGTTTAGGTTAAATATAGATAAAGACAGAACAGTTGGGTATGTATGTAAATCACCCAGAACAAAATACACCGAAACCGATTGCCCTATCATGGAGTGTTGAACTCTAAAAAGGTCATATGCACGCTAAGGCCCTTCCATGGACATCATTTCTCAACTTCACTTTCCAAATCTCACTAATAACATTTTTACTGTGCTTTGGAAAAATTTGTTGTCCAAAACAACATTCCACCACCAACCTCATCATCTTGCATCGAGAGTGCAGTATTGTTTTGTGGTTTTTCAATTCATGATTTATAATTCTAACTCTATTTTAAAGAAATTACATCATAATTTCAGAAAACAACTTTTCATATAGTTATTTTACAATCAAATTTACAGAGTTGCAACCACCCAAGCCCAACACGTCGCCCAGATTGATTGCTATCGTCGCACGATTAAATCATACAATCACGCATGGCCAAATAAAAAATCCCAATCCAATCAACAATTATTGACCCCACCCATTTGGCTCAGCACAAACTTGATCAGGCAAATATGTTGAGCTCACTTGATCAAATTTGTTCGGTCTCATTTGAACTGATCGCATTCCAATCAATCAGGCCGTTGCTGACTGACCAAAATAGATATAATAAACTTGACGTGGCTTCAATTGGTTTCAATCAAATCAATCAATCCAATCAAATTGATCAATCCTTTGACCTACTTAATGAGTACAATTAGGCCCAAGTGAGCTAAATTGGCCCAAATTGATTCTTACCAGCCTGAGCTGGCCACATGTCGGTCCCAATTGAACTAATTAATCAAAATAAACCAAATGAACCAAGGTTGACCCACCTTAAACCATGATTAAACTACCATAATCTAGATTGACTAATTTGGCCATGAATGACCTGATAGAACCAATCAAATATAACAAGGACTTAATAACTTCCAATTGAACCTTATTAATTAATCAATGTGCTAATTGACTAGTTGATCTAGTGAGTTCAATAAAAACATGTTAATTTGAATGGTCCTTCAATTAGCAAATCAAGCATGTAATTCAATCAATTGGATAACTTAGCTTGACACTTTCGCCAATTGATCCTAATTGATCCAACTGAACTAAAACTATCGAAGTTAGCCCATGTTCTCCAACTTAAGCAACATCCTCATCCAGATAAATAACT
Organism: Phalaenopsis equestris; assembly: GCF_001263595.1. Taxonomy (NCBI): domain Eukaryota; kingdom Viridiplantae; phylum Streptophyta; class Magnoliopsida; order Asparagales; family Orchidaceae; genus Phalaenopsis; species Phalaenopsis equestris. Next base: position 3,201,998 of record NW_018164478.1, on the reverse strand, counting down.
TTACACCATCTATATGCTTACTTGTGTTTTACTCCAATCCAAAATTCAAGGCTTCTCATTCGACGCAACTTGTGTATACGATAAGATGTTCTCTACAATATAGTTACCTTAGCATATTACGGGATGAATATTGGAGATCTACATTGAATCAAATGTTTGATATGAACTTTGAATTAAAAAGGTGTATTGCCTCACAACAATAATCCAATTCACCCATACTATTTAAGGAATCCCCTTTAATGGTGGATTCAAAATTCACATACTAAGATCTATAACCGCATTGGGAGAAACTTCGAACTGATCATGTAACCTATGTCATGTCTTTAAGCAAAAGACAAAGCAAGAGAAATCATGTATAAACAATTATGGTTGTACTTGGAGAGATTTTGTAACTTTGAACCATTCTCAATATAAATCGACCAAGCCTGATTGTTGAACTAGTCACATGCTAACATCTGTAACCATTATCAATGATGTTGAAACTCTTTGAGCATTTGTTTATTCATCCTTAAATCTTTGAACCTCACATAGATAGCATAAGCGTCCTTTTGTATATCCACCTAAGTTGGGAATTTTTGCATAGGAGCAAGGTTGTTAATCAAACTCCCCCAATGATATGACCACTTGATTGTCGGTCATTCGTAGACTTGGTCCACCATATAAACCTGAAATGACATAATAGTGTAAATTATCTATACTCATCCACTCACCCAATAATGTTGAACTGCTAACCATAGTAAAAAGCATAGTAACATCCTAGATTGAGAGTATTCACAAGCATAATGCTTGCGAAATAATAAACCATGGAAGTTTGTGCCTATGACTTCCATCTCCCATAACTAAAATAAACCCTAGCCAACTAACCATCTTTTTTTCTTGAAGGGTAGCTTGCTTTTTATTTAGTGAAAGTCTCTAAGATATTATTCTAACCAGCTTTAAAAACTACATTATGCTTTCATCCTTATTGAAACTCCAGAAGAGCAAAGAGGAGAATCAAACCAAGCTCATAAATTCTTTTAGAGTTCACATCTAGTTTAGGTATGGTAGGTACATCGACAAAAATATCCAATCTAAAGAATACATCCATAACTTACCAATAAATGTTAGAAACAATTGAACGGGTAAAATAAATTCAAGCACTCAAATCTCACATTAAATCATTTGGATGATTAAATTAGACCTCAAATGTCATAACAAAAATATCAAGAAGATTTAATCGAATAGTATTCAAATCCATTGAAAAAAAATACAGAATTGTCATACTTCGCATCTATAACAGTGTTTTTGATTGTCTTCTTTTCACTCAAGATGGGATGTCAAAAAAAAAAAGTAAAAACAAACACTTTAGAATGCAAATCATAATCTTATTTATACTTGAATGTATTTTATTTTAGCATATCATAAAAATAAAAGGAAATAGTTGATCTCTATGAAAAATAAAATTCATATAAAATTATTGAGATACTTCAAAAATTAAATAATAAATATTCCTTAATTAAATTACAATTTCTAATAGGCTTAAAAATAAGATAACACTTATTGGTTAATTAATATTTATAAATAGGCCTAAGTAGAAATTTCCCAATAATAAACACTAGAAAATTTTTATAAAATTTTTACTATTTTATTTTCATCAATAGTCAACCTATAAATCAACAAAATTATAAAAAGTAAATCAAATAACTCGATTCTCATTATCAAGCATCAATTAGTGGCAGTAATTTGATTAGTATTTGAGTTTAAAACTGTAGAATGGAAAAATGAAAAATGTTGAGACTTTAGCTTTAATATGTTTGTTTTTGTTCAGCTTTTAGGTGAAGTGTAACATTCAAACCCTACAAAAGACTGAACAGTAATATTACCTCAAATTCCTTTCCTTCATGATAGAGATCACCATGTGCTGTCAGTTTCGGTTTAGTTTGGTATTTGAAGAAGGCGTCATGAAGAACCTGGAAAAAAGCCTTTGCTTTAAGATGAACTCTTTTTAAGATTTCTAATCAGTTTCACATGTAAAAGGTAAGAGTTAAAGCTTAATAAAAAGAGGAACAGCCAACTTCAGATATTTAAGTTAACTATTGACTGCATAGAAGGTGAGGAAAATCAAAATACAAACCGAAATAAGTTAGCAAAAAAGAGTTCATTAGCCCATGCTAGTTGGCATTATTCACAAACAAACCTACCAAAACCCCATACCCGGCCCAAATACACTGCTCCCACCCCCACCACCCATCCCAGAAAAAGAAGTTTTATAAATGCATGGCAGAAGTGAAAAAAAAAAAAAGATGTAACCTAACCTGATAATCAATGTCCATCTTTCCCATCTTCGGTTGCATGCGTTCACGTTGCTTTTGCTTCAATTTCTTGCTATCCTCTTTCTCAATGTATGCCTATGAAGAAATACAAGAGAAAAGTTTGTAACGCTGGCCACAGTGAATAATTAAACTGAAAGAAGATGATGGTAGAAATAGAATTAATATTGCAATGAAACTAGAAAATTATTTTAATTAAAAATTAGATTACCTGTCTTATTTTTTCGATTCCAGTTGCAGCAATGAAGTCAGGAAGTTGAAATGGTTGTTTCTCAATACCACGCTTGCCCTGCAAAAAATGAATATAAATGAAATCTAAATAGAATTTAAAAAAACTGGATAATGCTACTAAGTATCATAGCGGAATCTAGTCAAATGGACGCCAAGTTAAAACTATATAGGAGGTGTCACAGCCCACAAAATCTGCAAAGCCAAAAGGAAATGATTCAGTCTTAGCTTGATCGACAAAGCTTTTAACTTTCTAAGGCAGACTCTAGGAGCATTTTTTGTAAAATTATATCAACATCATCAACTTCATATCCCAAATTTTAACAGGCCATGGGATACACCTCACATCTCAGCTTTGACATGAAAAGCAAAGTATTTCTCTACCTCTACCCCACCACCTAGCATTATAGCAAAAGAGAAACCATTCAATGGTCCCCTTCAGAAAAATACCATCAACTCCTGGCTCCATGACTGTTATAGCTGGTTCCCTGCAATAACCACATTAATGTATAAGAGGGGTGTAACCTGGCTTTACCTTCTCTCACACTGTCAATGCCCCTCCAAAAAAACACATAAATTCCCTCATCCAAATATGCAAATGGCAGTACAAATAAATAAAAAAATCTGATCACTCACCTGTAGAAATTTTCGTTTTTGACACCAATGTCGTGGTACAGGTACAGTGTTCCGATATGACTTCAGAAATACAAGCAACTTTGGATCAGCTGCTGTTGCATCCCATACCTAAAAAAAGCAGAAACAATAATTATGAAAAAAAAAAGAAAAGTATCATTTTAATGGACTGACAATGCAATGTTCAAATATCTTTCTATAAGCTTCAATGCAAGCATCTTCGTACGGTAGAATACTCAAAAAAATAAATCCAAGGCATTGACAACAACATTCTCCCAATTCAAAAGAAAAATTTAAAAATTTAACAGATGACAAGTAAATTAGAAAACTCAAATAGTGTTTCTTTGCTTTAGTTTAGATGCTTGTGTAGCAAATCAAAGATTATAACAGAAGATAGTAGTAACTGTTATCAGGTCTACAATATACAATTAAGGAAAATTTGCATACATAGCACCCAATTATTATGCATTTACTTATCTCACACCCAAACTTTGATATTTACATCGTAAGCAACCTAACCTATGTATGAAAAGGTGCATTACACTATTACATATGTAAGTTCCCCTATAATTAAATATTTAAGTTAGATCATCAAATAATATATTAAAAAATTTAAGCATACAACACTGGCTAATATTATTCATTAAGGATGTTCACAATAGAACAGCAGATGCAGCAATTAGACGAGAAAATGAAACACATGCGGAACAAATGGGAACAAAAAGAGGAATTCAGAGGGTTCTACAGTAAAGAAGGTTTCCAGAAAGCAAGACATAATGCCACATGCAACATGAATTAAAAGAGAAGGATTCATAAAGCCAACCTCAAAATACATGGGATGATGACCAAAAAAATTGCAAGTAATTAGAATGCAACTTTTTTTGACAAAGAAACTGTATTGCTGTCAGCTTTAAAGAAGCACATTACAAATAACTAGAGCTGATAAGAATGACAGAAACACAAAAAATGTCACCTACTCACCCAAGCTTTTTTTTGAACCGAAAATGGGTGGTGGAACCTACTCAACACAACTTTAGGGCAAGAATGGTTGGCTCGAACATTCAAGTTAATCTCAAATTTAACAATTTCTTGTTCAAAATTAGATTTGAGTGTGACATTGCTATCTCTTCATATACTTAATAAATAACATAAATAAAGCTTTTACTTACTCCATCGGAAATAGTTAGGTGATGCTTGCAAGAGATCATGTGTTCCATCAAAGCCTATATTCCTGTTGATTTAAACAAACTTTTCAGTGGAGTTTGGTGCAAATTGAATTGGCTTTTCAGGTTTTAGTGGAACTCACTCAGAACTCAACTGTTAGCAACCTTACAAGTGCTCAACAACTAGTTGGTGATGTCCTAACTTAAATAACAATTTTCAATAATGAACTTGACATGAACTTCAGCTAGCTATTCGACATAAAAAACTTTGAGCTGTATTGCTGTCCTTGTCCTAACTTAAATAACAATTTTCAATAATGAACTTGACATGAACTTCAGCTAAGATAAATTAGACAGTGTATGACCAAACTTCAAACCTCAAAAACATTAGATAGGCCCATGATACAACATTGGACGTATTCATCATGTCCTACCTTAAACAAAGCAGAAATTTCCTTATGATTAACCAAAATAATCATAATCATCTAAAATTAATTCATGTAATCTCTGTTTGAAATCATAGAGATTCTCAATTTACTCAAAGTTTTAACAAGCAAAGATACTAAATTATACATATTCAACTAGCTATTCGACATAAAATACTTAAAGAATAAAACCAACAACTTTTGCTAAAAATAACTCTGCGTGCCTTAAGCTGATGGATTTCATCAATTTAAAAGGTCACTATGATCAGTTCAAATGAGCTAGATAAAGCACAACTAAGATAAACAATTGCAATTATATGCAATACGAATGGTTAAACACAGCATGAAATAACAAAAAAAATATAATATATATGAGGTAAGGCATGTAACAATACCTCAACCACGTCAGGCCTAGTGCATATCTGCTTCAGGTCAGCAATTTTCATTCTCTTTTGAAGCTACAAAAGAAAAAAAAAAGTTTAAATTTAGGCCAAGTAAAATCAAGAAAAGCAAACAACAACACTGATTTAAGTACAGGATAAAACCTTTTTCTTCTTATTCGAGATCCCTTTCTCCTTCAGTAAAGTATCCGGCTCATCCTCAGAATCAGAGTCCTTTTTCTTAGCCTCAGCATTCGCAGCTAATTCATCCTTCTTCTCATCGTTCTGCAGCACAATAAATCAGAATCAGACAAAAGGTTTTCCAATCAAACAATAATATAACCATTTCCTACCTCGCCAGCAGCCGAATCCCTAAAACTGAACTTCTCAAACACACTTTTAAACTCGTCAAGCAGCGTATCATCCACAACTACCTTCTCCGGCACATACTCCACATCCACCGAAACATCGATCTGCCACATACCACAATAACGCAACAAATAATCGATCCATCAATCAAATCTAACCAGCTACAATCGAAACCCTAGCTTGCAAGCAAACGCAATGAAGGCAGAGGAGATGCGAGGGGGTTGAGAGGAGGAGAAGGCGAACGAGTGATTCGCTGGGCAGAGAGAGCGAGGGCCACAAATGTCTTTCGCATGAACGAAACGCCCTACCCGCGATTCTCGTTTAATACAAATCTGCCAACGGTGTTTTTAAAACGTCTGTAAAAAGCATTATTCAAACAGTCAGGTGGCATTTTTGAAACACCACCGCTATGAATAAGCTCCCCCAAACGCACCCTTAGTTGATTTTTAAGGTTTGCTAAGATGCATGGTTTCTCGTGATGCTAAACTTATTGCTCCATGTTCATAAAATAAATGTCAATTGCAAGATTGCTTTATTGACTGCTTATGTTGATGACATTATTCTTTGAATACAATGATGGAGAAATAATCAATTTGAATAATTTTTTGGTGAAAGAATTTGATGATAAAGACTAGGGAAACTTTTATATTTTCTTGGTATAAATATTTCCTTATTAAGGATTTCATCTATGTATCCTAGTTGAAGTATGTTCTTGATCCTAGAAAAATTGAGCTATTGGGACATAAACCAATGAACACAATATGGATTTAATTGTTATGATGGTTTTCGAGGATATATGTCCTGATGAGAAAAGAAAGATATTATAGACATGTTGAAGTAGATTTAGTTCTCAGTTAACTCGACCAACATACAAGATTAATTCCAAGGGCACAGATGTGGCTGTTTTTTGGATCCTTCAATATTTGAAGAAGGATCCTAGCAAATGACTATATTTTAGGAAATCTCTTCACATAAATGTGGAAGTGTTAGTTGATGAGGATTGAGCAAGTTTTATTACTGATAGGAGATCAACTATTAGATATTGCACATATTTGGGGAAGCATAATCACATGGAGAAGTAAAGAACAAACTATTGTGATATGAAGAAGTGCTAAAGTAAAATCTAGAGATATGCCGCACGAGATCTGTGAAGAGATTTGATTGCAGATAATGCTACAAAAATTGAAGTTAATATCAAAATAGTCTAATGATAATAATATTTCCATCATTTTTATATAAAAAACTTGATCCTGAGTAATTGTATCAAACCATTAGTGGTTTATTGCTATTTTACCGAGGAATATTTTGATGATAGTTCCATCCTACTTATTTACACATTCAAATCTTCAAATAACTGATATTCTCGTTAAGGTCATATTGAACTCTTAACTTTGGTATGATGGTTATCTACTACCCAACATGAGGGAGAGTATTTTTTGTTGTTTATGTTCACAAATCCTGGAGTCCTTGGATTTTGCTGTTTCTCTGCATTTTTCCAGAAGGTTTCTAAGATTGCTTCATCCATCTCATTAGTCAATGGCGTTGTTTCTTCTGTATGATTAAATAGAGTAAAATCTAACTTCAAATATTCAAATAATGTATCATTATTTTCTCCTTTTATTTTTGTTCCGGAAAGTATTTTTTCTGTTCATAGAAAAATTATGGATCATCTCTTCTATATTTATACTTGATTTGTACTCTAGATTCCTTGAAGAATTGAATCAATAAATCAAAGGTGTCAATATTTGACCTGACCCAAAAATTTGGCTTGAAACTAACATGAAAAAAAAAGTTCTTGTGAGGGCCAACCCATGCAATATGTTGGTCAAGCCTATATATATATTTTGCACTTATCACAAAATAAATCAACAAATTTCAGATATATCAGAATAAAAAATTAGAAGATTTAAATACATACCATTCAATTTCTTCGCACTCAATTTCTTCGTAGCATATCTAACACCTAAACTTCAATTTTTACATATATACAACTTTACCGAACTTTTTAAAAGTTAAAATAGTGATATTTTTATGTTATATAAAAGATTGGAGTGCTATAAATGTAAAAAGTGAAGTTTAGGTGTTAGAATGTAAATACATAAGAATTGAGTGGAATGCATGTAAATACCCCAAAAAAATGCTGGCTCCACCACTAATCACGACCAAATCCAACTTCAAACAACCCTTTGATTCCACCAGTAGCTTAGTCCTCATATTAACATTAAATAAGCTATTCTACAGCATCATCTAAACAAAAACAAAGTATATACAAATACACAAAACTAAAATTTCTCCATAAATCTACATTTCTCATAAGCTATATAAATGGAGATTAACAATAACTGTGAGAAAATAAATTTTCTCATAAGCTATATAAATGGAGATTAACAATAACTGAGAGAAAATAATTTTTTTTTTTAAAGAATTGATGTGAAAGAATGTGAATGTTTTTGTTGTTAAGGAAGCAGGAACTCTAACCAAAACCATGGAAGCTTGTGGATGTATTGGAAGCTGAAGTTGTTGGTAACTTTAAAATGGCCACAACAGCAGATACTAAGGCAAAGATGGCAGCCAATGCAAAGGCAGGGATGTTGCCGCCTCCAAAAATAGCATCCCAGGGCCCAGCACCAAGAGAGACGATCATCTGTTAAGATAAACGAAAATTTACATATTAGTACAAAATTCTTATGTATTTACATATCTCACGGCTAAACTTTCATATTTACGTGCATAACAATTTGGTGTTTTAAATAGATGTATGAAAACGTGTAGTTTACTGATAAAAAGTGGGGAGAGCTATTTTTAATGTGATCTTAAAGATTTGAGTTTTGTGTGTAAATATCAAACTTTATGTGTGAGATGTGTAAATTCACTAGTGAGCAACTAAATATGGACCCCATGCTTTATCAAAAGTTCATAGTAATTGCAGTTTGTAAAAGGCTTGTTAGGATAGATAACAAGTGAGAACAATGATATTAAATTCAGACAGTTTAGCTGTTTCTCACTTTCTTGCAACCTGAAACCCTTGATTTTTCATATTAAGCTTCCTGTTTTCCTTGTATGTTAGGATTAATTTGAGTAGGCTGAAATATTTTCTAAGACTCTAAATAAGATTATATATATATATATATATTATTTAATTAATGGCTAATACTATTTAAAAATGGGATTAAATTATAATTTAAATAGAGTAAAAGAAATTTATAGATTAGTTATATATTTTCAATAAACTTGGAAAATTAATAGTTCAGGTATTATGTGAAATTTAAAAACAAACTGTCGAATGATTTTATGCTGATTAACTGTATTTTGACTACCATAAATTATCTTATGTATAATTTAAATTTAATACTCACTCACTAGATGGTTGAGCTAACATTATTTTAAACTGAATAATTTCAAGTTTAATCTTGGACTAAAAAATGAGTAATATAAATGAGAATGTTAATAGACAGCATAGTTAATTTAGGCGAAGGTAAATTTACTGTTAATTTTTTTAATTAATTTTCTTTCATTAGTAGATCTTCATTTTAGAGGATTATTAGTTAATGATGAAAACTAACCTGCATTTTAGAGGATTATTAGTTAATGATGAAAACTAATTTTTACCGTCCGACTGCCTATTTCAATATTGATAAATTCAAACACTCAGACCATATATAATCATATTCTACATCCATTCACATCAATTTCTTCTTAGACTTATATAAAAGTTAGAGTGAGACTCCCAAAAAGTTTAAAGACTTAGTCTTATATCTTTTATTTCAATTAAACATAACAGCAGGTCATACTACAATCCCCTAACTTACTAAAGTTTAAAGACTTAGTCTTATATCTGATTAATCTTGTTGATAGTTTACTTTTCAAGAAGCACAAAAGAACTACATCAGTTTTCTACATTCCAAGTCCTTGAAAGAATTTTATAACTTATTGATTGCATTATGACAGTGACAACAAAAAACGTGCAAATATAGAGGTGAAACAATTTTTGAGAGGGCATAAATCTGTGGCTTCAAAATTTTGAAGTATCAAGTCTCCAGCTACGAGTGATTTTAGTTTGACACTTCTATGAAATAAAAAGCAAAGCATTCTCTAAATCCAGGTTAAAATAATAGGACCATTGGGGATGGTATCATCATGGAGGGAAAGGTTAATCAGGTGTATCCAAATAAACTCTTCATCATTGTTGAGCATATTGGTTACCGACGAACCTAGGATCCTAAGAAACTAGTTATCTTTAATTCATTTCTAAACTAGTTGTCAGTGAGCAAAGAGGTTAACTTGGACGATGCATGCGTGATGCTAATAGGAAATATGAATGAGTAATATGTCGATTTTAGAGAGAAGAAAGTTCACCAAGCTGCTCATTATAGACACCAAAGTCATTTCCACCTTAAAGAGAACCGATAGAGTAAATGTGAAAAGTCAGATTGTTGACTTCAAAATTGATTGCGAGCCTCAGTCAAAAAAACATAGCCTTATATGTCAAGCTGTGTTATTGATAGCTACAAATTCCAGGCAAATCCAATAAAGTATTTCAGTGAAGAGAAATAAATAGCAGCTAAATTTTTGGATGTAGCCTATCTATGAGATTGGGGGTATTTAGAAAGGGCACGCACAACTACAAAGCTCAATTACATCTATGACCATGGGTTTAAAAACCAAACCGGACCAACCTATTCGATTGGTTCAGCCATATAGTACTCCGATCCAACTCCGAAATTACTTTCAAACAGAACAGGCCATGATTGGTAGGAACAGGTGGTTGCAAGGAAACCAATAAAATAGTTGTAACCGGTTCTAATGTTGATTAATTTATAGTATTTTCATATTGATTAGAGGGCAAGAAATAAACGATTTTGATTATACAAACTATTGAAATCCATACATCCAAATTTGTACATAAATGTCTTGTATATAAAAAAAAAAGGTTTATAAAATTTCTTCAAAATTTGGCAATTATTGACATTCCAATCCAGTGATAGTGCTGAATATATTTTTGCAAAAAGTTGTAAAGCGCATAGACATATGTATAGATAAAATAATCCAAATATCATGTGCCAAAATTTTCATTTAGAATTATATTCAAAATATTCAATGGTAAAGTATCATGATTTAAAATATTGTTTAATAAATTGGTAGGAATATCATTATTGCATCATTATTATATCATTTAAATCAAATTAAAATAATTTTCATATTTATTATATCATTTGGTCCACCCTGGCTACACCTTTGAATCTTGAACCCCTATTTTAAATTTAATGTTTGTCTGCCTTTTAAAACTTTGCCAATGACTTAATATCAAGTTGCAAGGAAAAATGGATATCAAATTTTTAATCAAAACGTCATTCAATGAAACATTTCAAAGCTTCCAGCTTTAGTAATATGGCCTTCAATGGAAGCAAGTGTGTAAACTTTAAGAGAGAGCACAAAAGTATGGCCACCACTTCCTATTATAAATCACTAATTCCTGAGTTCTCACTATAGCAACATGGTAACTCCTTACTCATTGTTCATGTTCGCTCGATAATTAGCTTGATTTCGACTAGTTTCTCTAAGCTCATTTATTAAACAAGTCAAATACATATAAGGTCTTATTAGATTGTGTTCAATTTGTTAGTAGCTTGATTTTGTTTATATATTTATAAAAATATACATATACATGAACTTTACATGCATACTTGTTTTTAAGAATTATATATGCATATGTATAAATATATGAACACATTATGTGTACTAATTTAATGCATTTTTCTTTGCTCAATGTATGGATATACGTATATAAAAAATGACGACATATATATTATACAAATCATATATGACTTTGTATGATCGTGAACAACTCAAGTTCAACTTGATCACTTAACAGCCTAAATACAAACAAAAAATGAGGTTTTGCTTAACAAGCTGAGCCAAACAATGAGTTGTCTCAATCTCAACGAGTTTACATTTTACAAAACTACTAGTAGAATACAGGCTACTCATGCCTTCCCTTGCCTCTTATGAGATATACATTAAGGTTATTGGTAAGGCAACCATATATAAAAAATGAATATTTTTAGGTTTTAACTTTGAAAAAACTGTATGAGACGTAAAATGATGCTTCGTCACTCAAACGTAGCATGACATTCATTAGTTCAGAGGAAACCTTAACATTTAATGCAATTCAAAACTTCAGAGAAAGACAAATAGATGTCTTTACATTGAGCAAAGCAATAAGAAAGAGTTACAATCCTCCTTTTATGTGTGGCATAGCCTTAATTTTTGTCCATAGTTTGCCTTTAGTCTCTTATTACATAGCCATGAACCAAGAAAATCACCACAAACAGCCATGAAGATACCTTGGTTGGATTTAGACGCATTCCAAATATTGGAAATGATAAACTTAACTAGAAAGAGGTCCCTATGCTTTTTCAGATATTTCATTCAGTCTGAACAAGCATCACTTTGTACTAGTAGAATCGTTTGTCAAAATAAAAAAGTAAACTATCAACAAGATTAATCAGATATAGCTGTAGCTGAACAAAGCATCCATGAAAATGATTAGTTGATGACCAGAAGTTGGATCAGTGAGCTGAATAAAGATCCATGAAAATGATTAGTTGATGACCAGAAGTTGGATCAGTGAGCTAACGCTACCAGGCAAAAGAAGCCTACACTTGGGCATTACTTTTTATAAAGATCAATCTAGACAACATGCATCCACAACCTATCATTAACCTTTTTGACCCTAGAAGGAAAATGTCGGCAAACTAGGAAACGCAATGAACCTCATAAATGATGCCAACATTCTTAAAATTCTGCTACACAGATTATTCATTCAACTCAAAAAAATTACAAATAAGCTGTTTAGCCTTTTTTTTTTTTTTAACTTATTCCTTCATTTCTTCCAGGCATTCATATGAAAGTCGAGCTTCTTCTAAGAACTAACATTGTGTAACAAGAGTGATTTATAACTATAGAATCGATGCTAGGGGAGTCGTTAGATCTCCAAGCAAAATTTTGGTTGGCTCCGGGAAATTCAATGCATGAACGTAGATCTTCAAGTAAAATTTTGGTTGGCTCCGGGAAATTCAATGCATGAGCGTAGATCTTCAAGTGATTAAAGAGCAATTTGTACAATTTGTGTCAGATGTTTAGAAGAAGCATATAGAAACAAGAACTTCAATGTGACAAACTCTTTATTGAGTAGTTTTGTACGCCAGTCAAAATGGACAATATTGGAGGCGACTACTAACTGAGGCTAGAATTGGCAAGCATGAGCTAGTGACCGCTTATCACTTACAACCTAGAGTTGACATGGTGGAAAGTATCATTTTAAGGTGGGGATTGACACTACCCAAAGGCAAATTAGATTGATTAGATAAAAGATGGCATTATGGTTTGATTTTGACTTCCACCACCAAAGTGTACTAAGGGTCTGTTTGGGCAGCTGCAGCTTATTCAGCTCATCCAGATAAGCAGCTCATCCTGATAAGCAGCTTATCCTGATAAGCAGCTTATCCTGATAATCTGTAGATCAACGGCTTATCCTATTAAGCTGACTAGCTGTTTGGATTGTACGTTTCGAAAATAGCTTATTCTGGATAAATGACTATTTTGCCCTTGTTATGGATAAACAATATAAGCTTATCCAGATAAGCAGCTTATCCTGATAATCTGTAGATCAACAGTTTATCCTGTTAAGCTGACTAGCTGTTTGGATTGTGCGTTTCGAAAATAGCTTATTCTGGATAAATGACTATTTTGCCCTTGTTATGGATAAACAATTTAACTGTTTGGTTTGTACGTTTGGAAAACAACTGATTTGCAGCTTTTGTAGATAAAAAACCATTCTGACAGACGTTGTGTTGTTGTTTGCACTAGATCACTAGATTTTTAACGACTACACGTTTGACAGTTCAGAACAAAAAATATAATTTCATAACAGTACAAAATTAAGATACTTTCAATAATTTTATTTAATTATAAAAGAAATCAAATTACAAAAAAATATTGGTGTTTAAAGATGTGATACGTAAGTAGGAAACTTTTAGTGTTAAGTATATAATTCCTCATTTGTTTTAGTCAATATTAATTATTAATGATATAATTAACAAATTTAACTTAATTTAATATAATATTATTATATTATTAAGTATATTAATCATTAATAACCTATTTACAAAAACAATTTGTTTTCAATAATAAAATACTCAAATTATAATTAGTTTATGATAGTATATCAAACAATCAATGCTTAGTAATAGATTAAATTAAATTAAGAATAAATTCATCTTAATAATATCACAATAATGATTATCTATTAAATTATAAAACTAATTAAAGATGTCTTCTCCTTCCTCCTTTCTTGCCCTAAACCCCTAGCCGACTGTCGCGCACTCCCATCTCTCTGAATTTAGGTTAAAATTCTGCTACGAAACAACCCCAAAGGCGATCGGACGGAGATCTGGTCGTGCTCTCTTGTTCCCAATTCTCATTCGCACAGGCGAAGCGATTTGCTGCTATAAACCTCTCATTCTTCGACACGATTTTTTCTCCTTGTTCCCCATTCTCAAATAGCGCAGGAAGATTTCGCAGCAGTTTCAGCTGCCCGCCTTTCTTTTCTCCTCTCCCTTTATCAAGGTAAGTTCTCGATTTACTGTAAATGTTGTTGAGCGATAGCCTGACAGAGATCAGGAGCGAGGTGCGATGGCAACTTTCGTCTTTCGGCTCTTTGAAACGCGGATCGCGCCCGCGATCCGGGTCTAATAGTAAAGAAGAAACAGAGTTTTTAAAAACGCATCAGAAACTCCTTTTCCAAACAGATGATGGCATTTTGAAAACGCCACCGCTGTAAATAAGCTCCCCCAAACGCACCCTAAATTACTAACTTATCCAAATGGATTATTAAAGGTGACAAAAGGTACAATCCCCTCATCCCTTGCAAGAAAAAAGGATGCCAATTGAACACATACTGTTAACAAAAATCATTTTAATATTGTACCCAGCTTTTCCCACCTCAATGTTACTTACCAACAAACATAATAAGAAAAAAGCGCCCCCTTTGAGATCAAAATATCAAAGGGGATAGAGTTGACGATCCATAAATTATTAACATATGGCACCACAAGATCATTAGTTAGTAGTTGTTTTGATGTGAGAGGACAATCGCTAATAACTTTAAATCTGTCATCAACTAAGTGATCACCTTGCTATTGCTCAAAGGACTGCCAACTTTTTTGTTATAAGTTGCAATGTTGTAGATCAAATTTAAGTTTTACGAGATGCAAATCAAGGAACTCTAATAGCAGTATTCTAGGCGTTGCACTTGTTTGTCATTGAAGAAGAAGAACCTATGAGATAAAACCAATTGATGAGCAAAGGATGACAATTAGTCGGGGACATTCTAATAGGTGTTAAGATCCTTCAATGAATATTTTTTGCAAATCAATGAATGCCAGAAGGTTCCCCGACAACAACAAGTTACTGTGTGCTAAAAAAATATTTCTACAGCTTATGAAATTTGAGAGTTACATGTAATTATCACGAAAAGTCAGAAAACACTCTAAAAGTCTCACGTGAAAAGCCTCTGAATGGGAGAGAAAAAAGATAATAAATCTGGTATAGGTTCAAATTCACATAAAAAATGCCTACTTCTAAGAAGTTAGAGGGATTTCAATTTATTGTCACTTAAGCAATTAAAATGAGACTAACGATAGGGGCATGCTAAGATTGATGACCATAAGTGTAAAATGACAACACAAACTAAACTAATGCAACTAAAGACAATAACATTATCAATTGACTATAATGTGAATATCTCTATGTCGGTACAAGCAACAATGCATCACTGGATGAAGTCTAAGAACATCTTCCCTTCAAACGTGTATTATGAGTGTCAAGTGTCAATCACTGGATGAAGTCTAAGAACATCTTCCCTTCAAGTGTCAAGTGTCTTGGTCATCATACATTAACTGCGAAACATCAGTTATTGCGCCGAAAGTGCAACAAAACGATGTGATTATTTTCAGTTGGCTGGAGAACCGCTGCATTCCACATAGCTTATTGTGTATAAATACGATGACCAATTAGAACATAGTGTATATTTATGTTAAGCAAATTATGATATGACGGCACCTATTGCAATGAGCAAATTTTTGTTAACAATGACACAGTAAGCATCTATGACGACAAGGAAAACTTTTCAGAACCAAAAATCCTACCATATGTTAACATGTGGAGTCTAATTGTGTTAATTAATTGTTCACTCAGAGCCCTCAATTTCGCCGATCAAATTTGACGGTGAGTTTGCCAGGGGGGTAGGAGGCGTCCCCCCTGCATTGGGTTCAGGGGTGCCGCCCTTTAAATTTTCTTTTTGAACACACCTAGCGCCCCAGCGTTGAACAAGTAATGCCCCAACGCTGAGCTAGTGGCGCCCTGGGGCCTGAAAGACGGTGCCACATCGCCACTCCATGTTTCAGAGCCCGAGAGCATGACACTACAACGCTTGGATGCAGCACCACAATGCCTTTGGAGCACCGAGGTGCAACGATACTATAGCGACACCCCAACGCCAATAACCAAAGTTGAGTCATTCTCCGATTAAAGTTTCGATTTTGCTGATTGGAGGGAATGTGATTTCGATTTCTCTTACGCAAAAAAGAGAAGAGGAGCGTCCTGAAGTGTTCCAAAGTTTGGAGGGACTTGAGTGTGGTGTAGTGTGTACAATTCTCTCCATTTTTTTCATAGTGATTTCTTGGTGTGTTGTCACTATGTGGTTTTTCCCGTTCTCAAGTTTTTTTCACATTAAATTTTGTGTTCTTTGTGTTTTATGTAGTTTTCTTGTTTTGTACGTTTCTGTTGAAAGTTTTGCATTGGATATCCAGATTTCGTTTTTGCGCATTATTCATCATCTCTCACAACAGCATATAAAGTGAATTTGAGAATTAATTCCCCCAAAGACAAAAATCCTATTATATGAAGTGAATTAGATGATTACTCTACAATGTTCCTAGACATATTTTAAGTGTTTATTCATATAAATTGTGTTAGAAAAAACACTATATAATCAAAATTTGATAAAAAATTGTATACCCGTGCCTCCACCTACTCAACCCATCTAGATCACAGCCGACACATAGCAACCATAGCAAATCATATAATCACAAATCTACAAATAACATGTCAAAGGAGGCAATGTTAAATGGGAAGAGTGCACACACAATATTAATCATTATAGTTCCAATAAGGTGAATGCCTATGCACACACACGCTTAATATTCATTATTATAGCTCAAATGAGATAAACACTAGCCTACTAAGTTTACAATGAATAGAGCCCAAAAACTAAAATTTTGGACATTCTTGAAACGTGTGAACTTAGAAAAGAATAAGAAAAGAGTCGAACTAAATGCATATCTCAAGTTTGTCCAAATTCTTTTTGCTTTAAAATAATTATAATAAATTAATAAGAAAATATTCTTGCTTAAACCAATGTATAATATCAATTGTATGTAGAGAAAACACGGCCATGCGTAACATGCATAGAGTGGCAGCACGCACAACCATGATGGAATGCATTGGATCTTGCCTTGATGGTTGTCATGCCATTTTGATCCCGTTTAGACACCAGTTCAACTGAGATAAACTGAAATAGATGGCAACTTCATTTTGCTATGTGCCTTTCGCTGTTTGCTATGCATCAAAGATGTCCATGATCAGATGAAGTTTTTTATGATCCTAACAATAGCAAATTTCAAAACCAAAATCTAGTCTAATGATCCGATTTATTCATGATTTTAGACTTGGAGGCACCTTAAAATTTAAAAATCAAACTAAAATTATGTTGAAATAATAATAAAAAAAACCCTTAAAATTTACAACTCTCATATAATTAACCTGTTTAGATTCTAACAGCACATACATACATTCATACACATATACATCATCATATGTATTCATATTGTATTGTATTTATTTTATGTATTGTGCAAACTATGTAATGGGTCACATGACGAATACCTGTTTAGGCTGGGAATGTGTATAGGTAAGTTTGCGTGAACCCAAGTGTGGTGGGTTGATTTGTGGGCTAACCATGGGTGTTCCCCTAGGGACAGCCATAAATAGTGAAAAAGTGTGTGAGTGACCATGTAAAAGT
>NW_018164478.1:3178760-3184339 GCF_001263595.1 Phalaenopsis equestris | reverse complement strand
AAGAGTGAGTGAGTGGGAGATGTGGTTAGTTACCAAAGTAATAAGGTAATGAGGAGCTGTGTAGGTTTCTATGTTATATAAATTTTATTTAAAAATGCCATGTGGAATGAAATATAAGCTACGTTGTAAAAAAAATTTTGAAAAATTTTAGAGTAAGACTCAAATGATGGAGGGGTTTGGTAGCTTCTTCAAAGAAAATGATTTGGTAATAATTACCCTTCACTTGACTTAGGTGAGCTTAGTGATTTATATTACTTTCTATGTTTGATTTTATGTGATTTCTTTTGGCAAAGTGTTTATTTGTTGTTAAGAAATAGTTTGAATTGGTTTTTTTCTTTTTCTTTCCAAATTTTAAACCAATTTCTTTCTCAATCTCCTTTACAAAGGTTGGTCAGAATTCTGCCTAATCTCAGCAAGTTAGGGTTTTGATTTCATTTGGGTACCTAATCCGCTTGAAAAATACCAAAATTTCTAGGATTGATGTAAATTCCTTGTAGATTAATTTTCAAATATGGTTCATCCATAAAATCAAAACGATAAACATTGCAAAACGACAATAATTGTAGAATATCCTAAAACACAAGGCCATGGTAGCAGCACGCATGCAAGTGACGCTAGAAGACAACAAATTATGAAAGGTATAATGCCCAAAAATCTCAAGTCATCATAATAAATACAATAACGGAAAGGATGAGTCAAAACCAAAATAAAATCGCAAGTCGGCTTCAATAAAACAGAAACCCATAAGTCACACAGAGCTCATGCTACTATAATACTCATGTAGGAAGCCTGCATTAAGAACTCTATAAGATAGCCTTTAGATTATTTCATTGCCCTGTGAGATTTTACTGCTCTCAGGATAATGGAATTTAAATGAATGAACTTGTGAAAAGTACCACAGGTCTCAACTCAAGACAAAAGAAAATGAAAATAAAAAAAGAATTCCAAGCAATATGACCCATTTATTTGTGTTCTTGTAGTACAAACATAAGAATAAAGAAGAAAACGTCAACTACAATCTATCTTTTAAAGTGGTTTCAAACTCAGTCTATAGCCCTTCTTCCTCTTCTCTTTCAATGTCAACTAGATAAAAAACAATCCTAATCAAATTTGTAATCACTTATTTTTTTCACTCTCCAAGAATAACAAACAAGACATGCAAATTGCTGTCAGGGAGGAAAAGAAGAAGGCTGGTAATGACAATAAAGCCTGCTAAACAATGGATTTTTATAAGTGAAATTGAAGCAAGAATAATATACTTTCCAGTAGGAAACATCAAATATAAAAGGTAGCCCAAAATTAGATAGAATGTGACGAATTCCTCAACCAGTTTTACAAAGCAGACAAGGACTTCCTTGTACGGTTATGCATCGTGTCAACCACCCATTTACGATAGCACAACGCTTGAGATAGAGAACAGGTTAAAAGCACATGTTCATTGAGACAGAGGTTAAGAACATGTTGCAAAGTTGAATTATAAGTTCTAAACTTATGCAACGTCAGTAGCAGCTCTAAAAATCAACTTTAATGGAGAAAATTAGCATACCTGAGGAACAACAATTGCAAGGTTTAAAACACCAGTAGCCAATCCTGAACATTTATAGTTGATTTACCACAGTTCAGATCCAAACTGAAAAGAAGTCTATATTGGAAAGGGTTGGGGCATTACAAACCTTGTCCGCCTCCTGTATCTGCGGTCAACTCAGCAGTAACAGAAAATGGTACGCTATAAGTTATCTGCAACGTGCAAAAACAAGAAAATGAGTTCTCCAATGGAAAGAAAAGGCAGACACGCCATAGTAGCAAGAATTGATGCTTACAGCTAAAGGAAATCCGAGAAGTGAAAATATGACTAATGCGGCAACCTTAATGCCCTTGTTCGCTCCAATTATATGTTGAATTCTTTTGGAATGCTCACTGAAAGATAAAAAACTTACAACTGTTGTTGCAGACATGCACACAAAAACAATGGCATTGCTCAAAGCCCAAAGAAATTTTGCACCCATTCTCCGACACATTGGCTCAATTAGGAGGGATGCCACCCCTAGGACAACCTGATTAGAGATTTAAATTGTTTATAGCTTCATTCAGGTAATGTATCTATTTGTTCAAGCACATATATGTACACACACAAACATATATAAATACATGTAGATGCATATATATATATATATATATACATACATAAAATATGCATGTATGTATCACTTTAAGTCTATATATATATGCATGTATGTATGTATGCATGTATGCATGTATGCATGTATGCATGTATGCATGTATGCATATGTATGTATGTATGTATGGATGTACATACATATATAGGCACTAAAAGATTGTGCAAGTGATAGCACATGGATTCTTACAGAATTCAATAGTAAACCGAAAGCACCTTCTCTAACACCATTTTGATAAGCTTCCGTTTCATTTGCATTCCCCTTTGGATTCCCATGGTAGACTTCGCGTCCCATCCAGTCAGTATCAAAAAGGAAAAATGGGAACCATGACAACTGTTTATATAAAATATGGCGGCAGTTATAACTTAGTAATAAATCATTAAATAAGAACATAATTTGCTCTAAGCAACAATATCTAAATTGAGAAAGAAATATGAAAGTAAAATATCAAGGGGAAAAATGGAACATGGAACTTTTTAAGCCTATTTAGTAGACAAGAAACTGATGCAAGTTCCCAGTGTTATAGGCAATGCGGAGAGACGTACCCAGGAAAGTGCCATCACAATGAGCACTGAATGCATTCCTGGTGGTAAATGCCTCAAACTTGTCAAAATGTTAACTAGGACTGCTGATGGGCCATTTTTAAAAGCTTCGATCTCATCCTTTTCAACATTAGAATTGAATAATGAAATATCGCCATGGTCAGCTTTATAAACTCCCGCATTGTTTTCATAATTTTGACCAACATCTCCCATTTCAAATGTTTTATTTGGTAAAACAAGGCCATTTTGCTCAGTTTCCCGGAGTAAAGGGGCAGAATCGGATAGCAGCCGTACAGGTCTAGCTCCAGGTGGAACTTCATCAAAGCCATTTTGTTGATTATCACTCAGAAGTGGGGATGAGTCTGGCAACCTTTGGAAGGGACTAACTTCTAGCGGAACCTCCTTAGCATAATATATGGTCACCAGCATACAAAACATGAGAAAGGCCTGACATTAGAAAAAAAAGTCTATTTAAAATGTTGTTTTGGGAATCAGATCAAACTAAAAATAGCAAACCCTCATAAACTTCCTAAATCTTATGCTTCATAGTCAGTTTAGATGAAACCGGAGAAGATTTCAAGGAACTGTATCACAAACACATCCTAGATACATTACATAGAAGTTTTGGAATTATAACACGCAATGGCACCGAAATGAAATTTCAGTTTAAATTTTCTGGTTTTTATAAGGTAAAAACAAAATCAGATTAGATAAAGAAAATTTTAAAAATAGTAAGAAAAACAAGATGGTCACGATCCATCCAGCCTATCATTGTTCTTCATCTTCATGCAGAATATGAAAACAGCAGGAAAGGATGCATGCATCGCTCCCATTGGGGCCTCAATATTATCTCCGACTCATCATATTTCAAACCAAATATGAACCAAACAAAAGCTAATTTCAAAATAATGAAAATAAATAATCAATAAGCCACACAATGAAATCAAAACATTATAAATTAATACTAACATACTGTCGGCACTATTTTGGTTGGGGGAGTTGCCCATAAGAAGCCGTCGGTCACCGGAATCGAAATTTTGTCAGCCGGAATCAAAATCCCATCACCCACTTGAGAAAGGCATTTAATATACATTTAAGTTTAGAAAAATATGAAATCAAATTTTTAAATGAAAGAGTATTATACCTCAAATCTTATATCTATCCCGAATGATAAGCACAAGACTTGAGGATGAAACTCGATCAAATAAACTAAGAAATATATGACGTCCGTTTGGTCTACGAAAACGTTTTATTTGCCGACAAGTTCCCCTATTTAATATGAATAAGTAAATAGGGTTTATATTAAGCTGGGTTCGGAAAAGCTTCCTATAAGGTCAAACCCCTATAGTTAATTACATCTTAAATGATTGAAGTCACTTAAGAAAACTCTCGATAAAAATCAGGAAATACTATCTTCAAAGAGATCAAAAGGATATGATTTTTCAACGAAATCGGACAAAGAGATGTGCAAAAAGGAATGATTCAAACTTGGAACATTTATTATAGAATCCAAAAGAAGAAGAACTAGGGGATGCCACAGATCCGAAGGAGAACCTCGGTGACTTCCTAGTCTACCCTATGGTCTGGCTTCAGTTTTGAGGAAGAAATATTCAAGTGTTTTATCCTGCCAATTTTATTTACTTAGGGCTTACATTCGTGTGAAACGATCACACAAATAGCCTGAAAGACATGAGAATCCTAAGACGAGTTAGGGATTAGAATGTACAGTAGAGCCGTACAAATGCCTAAAGATAAGTTGAGGATTTATATTACATAAGCAAACAACCTTGAAATCTTGTGGATTATTGTTTTAACTTCTAAGGAAGGAATGGTTTAATTATAGTTTAACTGGTGTAGACATGTTCTGCTGTTGAAGATGGTCGTGCTGCCCACAATGCTAGCTACAAGCTCCTTGTCGTGACGAGTTTAAGTTTTTTAGGGTGTCAGGTTATGGTGTCAAATCAAACGGCCTTATGATTGTAGTCCTTCAAATATTTTATGAGAGACATGTTGAAGTTGTACAGTGTATGAAACAACAATAGAATGTGTAGCATAGGACAACAATAGATTATGCAGTAAAAAAGAACAGTACAACATGTGGTGTAAAGAAAAGGTAATAGGTACAGCAGGAAAGTGACTGCAAGAAAGTAACATGCTATAAACACAAAGCAAACCTGTGTACCTAGGCATCATATAAACGAAAACAAAAGAAGAAAATAAACGTCACCCAGAAAACTCGAGAAAGAACGGTAAATGACCCACGATGAAAAATTCGGAAAAAATCAACAAATAAACCATAACGAAAAGCTCGAGAAAATTGACGAGTAACAATTCAAATAAAATCCTCAAACCTCGGGAAAATCCTGGAGAAAAGACCACAAGTGTTAGAGGGTCGTCGAAGGCTATTCGGTCACCCGGATGTATTAAGTCCGCCACTCGACTAGAAGAGCGCCTTACTGAACTTAACTTAGGAGGGTACTCCTTGACCCAAACAGGTAATCAACAGGTGGACAACCAAAATAGGTTTCAAGCATACATGCACATAGGTTTCAAGCATATAAAAATAGGTTGTATCAATTTTGTTTGTAGCAAAAAATATATATTTTTGTTTGAAAAACAATTTTTTTAAATGTATTTAAAATTTATATTTTTAGGATGCACATAGGTTTCAAGCATATCAAATTTATTTTTATTAGTTTTGAAAAAGTGTAGTTCTCCACGAGTAGATTACACTGTCGGACGTAGAACTACCAACAACCTAAGAAGGTACGGGTCAACTCGCGCTAATCTTATATCGGCGAATGATATTACATCCTACGGTTCACCGGGTCCGTAGGGGGGGGGGGGGGCCCGGTGTCCC
>NW_018164478.1:3177366-3178653 GCF_001263595.1 Phalaenopsis equestris | reverse complement strand
CACCACTTATGTTGCGGACAAAAGCAAAAAAACCCGAACCAAGAAGCAAGGAAAAAAAAAACAAAAATGAGGTGAGAGAGAGGAGACACTGATCCACCTAAAACACCGAAAAGACGGAGGATCAGTTCTCAAAACCCATGAAATGTATCGGACATAAGCATAAAAAACCGAACCAAGAAGCAAGAAAAAAAAAGAACCAAAATGAGGTGAGAGAGAGGATGCACTGACCCACCTAAAACACCGAAAAGACGAAGGATCAATTCTCAAAACTCATGACGAAAAGACTTGAAAAAGTAGGGCCCAAGCTCCTTGAATCAATCCAAAAGGATGTCATTTTCTCGCTTTATTAGAATTGGATCAACCCTAGGAGGGTGTGTTTTCCAAATCCTGTTTCGAACTAGTCGAAACGGGCACGAACCGAATACTCTCCCAAAATATCTTCCATAGGCTCAATTTGACTCGACCGAATACTCTCCCAAATAAGACTTGGGAATCTTCCAAATTTCATAAATTAAACAAAAGGAAAATGACCTGGGGGAAACCACCTAGCATTTCCAAACCCATATCAAAATTAAGGTTTCCCAACTCCCAAATTAACCAACAACCTCATATATCAAATAAACATAGAAACTTCCAATAAAACCAAATAAATGCTCACGGCTAGGGTCAGTAGAAGAGAGGAGGTAGCCACCAAGACTTTCGATCAAGGCAGCCCAAAGAACAAAAGAGGCTCACGTCTAAGGCAAGAAACAGAGCCAAAAGAGGCTCACCGCCCAGGCAACCCAAATCAAGTATATGAGGACCTTTGATACACATAAGAGAGTGCAAAACATAACTATCATTTTGAGATGACTAATTTAATCCACCAACAATCATCCAAGTAGTTCAAGTCCAATAAGAAGAACTAAATCCAATGAAGGAGCCTTCAGTATGTCTTACGAGTAGGGATAGGAAGCAGCTCAGGACAACCACCAAGCCTTTCTAGTAGGGACAAATATAAAACACAAACATAAACTCTCGGGTAGGAACTAAAGCCAGTAAAACCACACCCAAACTACCTCTCGGGTAGGGGCAGAACGAGACAAAACAGAGCTCCCAACCAAAGTAAAACTGAGCCGCAGCTAAGGCTCAAACCCAGGCCACAATAAAGGCTAGAAACATCTTCAATCCCTCAGAATATCAAAATATAGGGCTACCACATGTTTCAAACAAGAATAGCTATGGAACTCTTCCAAATCAAAATAAATTTCTTCAGATTACGCGGTTTTCAGCCGAAAATGATTATAA
>NW_018164478.1:3168312-3177280 GCF_001263595.1 Phalaenopsis equestris | reverse complement strand
CCTCAAAATATCAAAATATAGGGCTACCACATGTTTCAAACAAGAATAGCTATGGAACTCTTCCAAATCAAAATAAATTTCTTCACAGTACGCGCTTTTAAGCCAAAAATGATCATAAAATGTCAAAACTGAGCCCCTAGCAGGGGTTAAAGCAAATAAAACCGCACCCTCCCACAGTTCTTGAGCAGGGGCAGGAATAAACACCAAAAACAGGCTCTCGGATAAGAGCTAAGACCAGCAAATCGAACCCCCAAACAAAGCCAAACTGAACCCTTCAAGGCCCATAAGTAAAGTTCGAGCAGCTAGGACAAAGCTTCAACAAAAACCAAAAGCCATGTCTCAACAGAACCCAACCTCCAACCCTTCCAAAGTGAGAACCGAGCTCCAGTAGAGACCAAACCCAAACTTTGAGGGCTAACAAATGAAACCATAATAGCAAATCTACACCCAACCACCTTATAATGAAACCAAGCACCAACAGAGGTCAAAACCGAGCCCCTTAAAATTAGCAGGGAGCCCCAAAGCCTCAACGAAAATCAGAAAAGACCAAACTTCAATAAAACTTTGACGTCTCATACCCCTAAGGTGAATACCAAGCCATTCAAGGGTTAAAGGATACCCACATGCATTTAAAGCATCAAGATCGGTTCGACGTGCGGACTAAAGTCGATTCACACTCAAAGGAAGGAGCTCGTGGTGTGCGGGATAACGGGGGACCAAACCAAACTCTGTAAGCAGGTTAGTAATCTGATTTTTTTATATGTTTTAATTAAATTTAATTAATAAAAAATGTTATACTAACATTTCAAGGTTTATTAATTTAAAAACAGATATTGGAAGTAGAAGATTTTGTGGGAAAAACATTTATACTTATATGATCTAGATATAGGGAGTTAGTGAGACAGACAAACAGAGTTAAGAACTCAATGTATAGAATTTCAACTTGGTTGAGTGAGAAGAGGTCCTTTAAAACTAAGGTGAGTAATTATATAAATGTATTACATTGATGTTATATTTAATAGACTTTCAGTAATGCTTGTGATACCTACTCTTATACTTACAAGGGCCATTAAATGAATGAAAATGGAAAAAAAGGATTCTTCAATGTATTTAAAAAGTAAGTAATTTAAAGGAAATGAAATTTAAAGGTTCAATTAATTCAAGTTTACTCCTAAATGGTACTGACATGAGATACAATGCACCCGTGTACAAGAAAGAAAATGAAAATGATAAACGTTTATCTTCGAGTGTAAATTTTGAGGATACCTATGGATAAGATTGTGAGGAAACCTTCAAATATAACGATAATCCTAATATGACTTCTTAAAGAGGTTAAAAACGGGTAAATACTTTAATTAAAAAAAAATGTTAAATCAAAACTGAAAATTTATGGTTTGATTTATCAATAAATTGCATTTTCTTGGGACATTCATGTCGCACCCTCCCACAGCTCTTGAGCAGGGGCAGGAATAAACACCAAAAACAGGCTCTCGGATAAGAGCTAAGACCAGCAAATCGAACCCCCAAACAAAGCCAAACTGAACCCTTCAAGGCCCATAAGTAAAGTTCGAGCAGCTAGGACAAAACTTCAACAAAAACCAAAAGCCATGTCTCAACAAAACCCAACCTCCAACCCTTCCAAAGTGAGAACCGAGCTCCAGTAGAGACCAAACCCAAACTTTGAGGGCTAACAAATGAAACCATAATAGCAAATCTACACCCAACCACCTTATAATGAAACCAAGCACCAACAGAGGTCAAAACCGAGCCCCTTAAAATTAGCAGGGAGCCCCAAAGCCTCAACGAAAATCAGAAAAGACCAAACTTCAATAAAACTTTGACGTCTCATACCCCTAAGGTGAATACCAAGCCATTCAAGGGTTAAAGGATACCCACATGCATTTAAAGCATCAAGATCGGTTCGACGTGCGGACTAAAGTCGATTCACACTCAAAGGAAGGAGCTCGTGGTGTGCGGGATAAGGGGGGACCAAACCAAACTCTGTAAGCAGGTTAGTAATCTGATTTTTTTATATGTTTTAATTAAATTTAATTAATAAAAAATGTTATACTAACATTTCAAGGTTTATTAATTTAAAAACAGATATTGGAAGTAGAAGATTTTGTGGGAAAAACATTTATACTTATATGATCTAGATATAGGGAGTTAGTGAGACAGACAAACAGAGTTAAGAACTCAATGTATAGAATTTCAACTTGGTTGAGTGAGAAGAGGTCCTTTAAAACTAAGGTGAGTAATTATATATATGTATTACATTGATGTTATATTTAATAGACTTTCAGTAATGCTTGTGATACCTACTCTTATACTTACAAGGGCCATTAAATGAATGAAAATGGAAAAAAAGGATTCTTCAATGTATTTAAAAAGTAAGTAATTTAAAGGAAATGAAATTTAAAGGTTTATCTTCGATACTGCCAGGAGATACAATGCACCCGTGTACAAGAAAGAAAATGAAAATGATAAACGTTTATCTTCGAGTGTAAATTTTGAGGATACCTATGGATAAGATTGTGAGGAAACCTTCAAATATAACGATAATCCTAATATGACTTCTTAAAGAGGTTAAAAACGGGTAAATACTTTAATTAAAAAAAAATGTTAAATCAAAACTGAAAATTTATGGTTTGATTTATCAATAAATTGCATTTTCTTGGGACATTCTATAATATTTTTCATATAAATTTAATGCATAAAAAACTTGTACTTGGTCACTAAGTGATGTAATTTATTCTTGAAAATTATGGTTGCTTTTAAAAAAGCATTAGATTGATATAGCTGCAGACAAGAGATGGTTTACGAGAGTAAAAAAATTGTTGATATGTATTATGATTGTAGTTTTTTTTGTATTATTGATAGTGATATATTGTTGTATGTTGATTTTGAATGTTGTCTACAGGCTATGTTGCTATTTATGAATGTTTTGATTTCTATGTAGTGTATTTTATGATTTCTTAGTAACTCTTTTAAAAACTAAAAGTTATGAAACTCTGTGGAAAGTAAATGATGTGATGATACTGTCCGACCGCAGTTCCTGGCTTTGTTAGTGCTAAGCTCTTAGGTCAGATCATGATAATTTGACACCTGATAATTGGTCCACCTGAATATAAAGCATCTCTCCAAGATTGTGCTCTCGTAGTGGGTCCCACCACAGTGCTTGTAAGCCCCATTTTGGGTTCTCCTATGCTTGCAAGCCCCACCTTAAAGCTAGAATGATGTGCCACATCAAGATTGTTGTTGCATGATTGATGCATTAGTTGTATTGATGTGCTAACAAACAAGATCATCTGAATTTTGGACAATGGTAAGTATTATAAAATGAAAATAACATCTCTAGGATTGCCCAAAATCAGTCTATTAGGAATATTACATGATCATACTAGGAAAACTTGTTTCCTTATCTTAATCATACACTATATTTAGGGAAACTTTGACAAAACTAGAAATTAAGGATGCCACAATCACACAAAACAGGAGAATTCCTCAGATCCCAATCACTATGCAACTAAAAGCTCTCTCATCAAATAAAATTTACTGGCAGATAACCAAAAGAATAGTTTTATTGAAGTTTTTTATCATCTTTCCCAATACAAAAAACACACATCTATGACTATAAGAGATAATGTCATAATAAATAGAAAGATTTGCTTGCCAGCAGTAAAAACTAGTGTAATTTTTAAACAGAGCCGCAATGATTTCATGTGTCATAGACCATTCACATAAATTAATGTGTATGGAAAACAACTCCACATATAGTTATGCCAAGAAGCAAGCAAAAGAAAAAAAGAAAAAAAAAACATAAGCTCATATGAAAAGCATCACTCACCACAGCAACTAAGAAAGCTACCTTCAAGTTCACACATGCCTCACAGCAAGCTCTGGTAGCCAAAAAAGGGAACAACCTGCTTAAAAGGAGGAATAAAATGGTCATTTTTTATTGCAAAAAATATGCACTAAAAAGAAAAAAACTATCTGCTACTAGCCAAGTAGGTGATTTTCAGAATCGAACACGATATGATTGGAATCGTCTTTGTGTGATGTCATGGAATATTATCATTCTTGTAGTTTCTCTTACTGCAATTGGTGAAATCTCGAGTTTCAACACATCAAAAGTCAGTGTCATGGAAGATTAAAAGGGCAAATATATGCCAGTAAGCAAACAAAAAGCGAACAATGGAACTTGTAGGGTCATTGACAGCCTCCTCTGCATGCTGGTTCATTACAGCAAGGAGTCATTCTACATAATACTAAGGAAAACCTGAACAATATCAGAATACATGTTTTAAAATAATAGAAAACGGAGTGCATATGTTGTCACATCAAACACTCTCGCTTAAGCTCTGCAACAGGGCATTAAATTTAAAAAGTTTGCGTCTGTTAGCTCCTGAAGATAAAGCTCTGGAGATGTATCAATGAGACTTGAGATCTTTATCCAATAAAATATATTAATATTATGCTTAGGGTTTATATAAATCTAGGGTTCAAAACATTCCAAGCGCACAAGCTCCATAATGAATTGCCCCTTCTTAAGACAGCTCTTGGATAAGAAGAGCTTTAGCTTTCAAAGTACTTGCCATCAAATGATGGCGTTCACAAATATTTACAGCCCAGCATGGTGCTCTATACATGAGACAGGAGTGAGAGAATAAATGGCAAACTCTACCAAGATTCTAATTCCATCATTGAGGGCACTGCCAGATGGCCCACAATTTAAAAGGTTGTGTAGTCATGGCTATAAGAATATGGCTTCAAAGAAAGGATTTTTTTTTTTCTATTTTTTTTAAATAAGGGAGTTATTTGTTGTAATGCAACAATGGGGATTAGATCAAGTAACTTGTTGTGATCATTAAAACTGAGTCATTTAGCTTGATGCAACAGCTTGGCATTCGAGCTACTGACTATTGATTGTGACCATGGGGCAACTTGGCAGAAACTGTAAGTTCCATCATTTAAAGTGATCATCTAAAGATTGGAGGTGGAGTTTTCATATTTTGGCTAAGTGACCAATGCAACGATGCAATAGGACCAATCATCATTTTCTGTAAAGGATGCTCCTTGGGTTTGAAATTAATTCCCCTCGAGACAATGATGCTTAGAAGCATGTTTTGGGGCAACTAATCTTACCCCTTGGGTATGAAAATCATTGTAATTTTTATATAATCGTTCAGTGTGCAAGTATACATAGATTTCATATTACTAAGGTTGATTTCATATCATTCCTTACGATGGAAGCCAAGTTTTGCTGCTTTAGCAACTCTTTGGATGAGGCGTAGAATATCATTGGTATTGGTGGTGCATGGATCATACCATGTCAAATTCATTTAGCCCTCGATTTTTTAGCATGTTTATCTAGTCACGTAAATAAATTAGTAAATAAAATAAATGTTATCAACCCTGAGATTGATATATGTCCGCATGCGAACACTAGATGAGCTATTTTTATGTTGTGTGGCAATAATATCATTGTTGTGGCAAAATAGGTTCTGTGTAATGAAGTGCTGCTCGAAGGTAGATCCACATGGCATTGACTGCAAATCCTAGGCAAGTTGACATAGTGCTCCCAAGTTGACAGGTAGTGTAAGATCTTGTAAGGTCACTAAGATCTTGTTAGGTCACTTTGCTTCAAGTCAAATGCAGATCAATGACCTATAGAGTAGCTATTTCTAGAAATGCTCACATGACAACTATGAAGCTCTATTATCGTTTTAACACTTGTGGACAGCAACACGGTATAAAATTCAACAACAAAATATGTGTGGAAGGGCAAGATGTTTAATGGAGGTGTCCCTATGCAGGGGCTCACTAGAAAGTCATGGAAAGAAATGGTAAAGCACGGTGAAGCCAGTATGAGAGCGGAGAGTGTCGATGATAGCTTGATATCATGTGTGACCTAGCATTCTTTTGTGTTTGCTGTCAAAGATGTAGCTTGAGGAGGTTGGAAGTAGTGTCAGAGATGGAAGTGTTAACATGGATGTGGTAGACAATAATGTGGCTAAGCTAGTATTGAAGAATAGAAAAGTGGCTCACAATAGTGATGCGTGCAAAGATTAAGCATGGGAAAAAAAAATTATGCATGTCAACAGTGCACCATAAAACAAGAATGGAGTTGGAAGTAATCATGAATTTCACATGTTAGCAGTGATTTATTTACCTTACACAAAAGCCGTTTTAAAGCATAAAATGTTATGAAATTCTTAGTTAAATAAAAACATATTTTTAGATACTGCAGTGGAATTGATTGTGCCTTTTTCCATAATTTTTTGGTAGAAATATACATATAAATATGTGATAATATACATAAACCTTACACTAAAGAAAATAAATGCTTTAACAAAGATTTAAGTAGAGTATTGTACAAATTATCATGGCTCCAGCATTTAAAATAAGATGCATTGTGGAGTTTAAAATTCTCTTAATCTACATTTCTGCCAACTTAATAACATTTCAAGATTGTTTGTTGCCGTTATTTTTTTATTTTAAAAATAACTTTATTACGTAGTCATTTTTTATGCTGTCCTCTTTATCATAACTCTTGACTAGCTTACGCTTGAAGCTTATGATTGTTAAATTTACGAGACCAAGCAGTTGCTAGCAAAGATAAACTATCAAAATTCACTCTTTTAGTGTTTTTTTTTTCTAGACCAAGCAGTTGCTAGCAAAGATAAACTATCAAATTCACTCTTTTAGTGTTTTTTTTTTCTTTTTTTTTTTTCTATTAGATAGATGGTAAAAGCAACTGCAACTAGCAAATCAACTACTGGTTGAAAGCAAAAAATGCCATGTGCTTTATTAAATTTCAACTGCTCAAATTACAACTTTCAATAGACACTGTTATTATTTGGCACAACCATGGAGGGTCTATTTTATTGCAGTACGGTTCCCATACCAATTTCATCTGCCAAACGGATCAGTTAATAGGCTACAATGGTAAGGACGGAACCGAGAAGCTACATTTTTATGGAACAAAAGAAAAGTTGCAAGGCCACATGCGATGTTCCAACTAGCAACATCATATTACCCATGGACAGCCTCACCAAACAATCTCATAATAAGAACTTTGCACAAAATTATAAGCTCAAAACCAACTGTACCTGTGCCAATTCCCGCTAGCACCGGATGAAAATCCAAGTATATTTCCCACAGCCATCCAAGAGCAAAATATTGCATTTGCTAAGTTGCGTTGGTCAGGTCCTATAACAAAGCATACATCCAATACTCTAAGCAATTTTATTTAAGATCAAAGTGAACATTATCTCAAGTCATTCAATGATGTTAATTTAGTCGGGAACAAGAAAGTAATAACAGTCACCTGAAAGATCAGCCAGCAGTGCACGTGCTGGGCCCTATAATTGAAGTATATGAAAAATTACATTAAGAACAGATGAAGCTTTAGTTTCTAATTTCATAATTCAAGAAGTGTACCTGTACTGTATTATTTGCAAGATCGAGCATCCAAAATCCGAAAATGAACACAGCAGATGCACGCCATCGAGGACCTTTATATTTGCTGGTCATAAAAAAACATGGATTATGGAACAAATAGTTATAATCAATCTTTAAAAGAAAAAGAGAATTGAAAATTACTGGCAATCTTCTTGTGTATCTCCTAAAAGGTATCCAATGTCTGCAGCAAAACTAATAAAGGAAACCTGAAAAATAACAGAGCCCGCAAATATTTAGACAAAATATAGTCTATTATAAGAATAATAAGACCGAATATCTTTTGCAAATAAATAACCGTGCTCACAGCTAGAGTTATCATAATGCATCCAGCAACAATAAAAGGTCGCCTTCTTCCATATTTTGAATCACACTTATCACTCCATACACCTACACATGGTTGGACCTGTGGATAAGAACTAGATTACACATTTGCAACAAAGAGTTACTAGCATAGAGTCCTTAAGAAATAGTTTACAATTAACTGTCATAAGCATCAACAAAAACCAATAAAATGAAAAATCTGTTCCAAGCTCAAATTAAAGTATCATCATTAATACTAATAGAATAATGGAATAGGAACCAACAGCAATTAAAGGGTTGTTGGTACAAGTTAAAAAATAATACTTAGTGTAGAGAACAGGTGAACATGATGCTATTTGGCCTATATATTTACCTATTATTCAAAGGATTTATCGACTCTCCTTTCTAATAGGAAAGATGCTTGCACATTAAGTGAATATAATGTGAACCATACAAACGTAAGAAATGCATTCTCTTAGTTATTGATAAAAGAAGATAAACATTTTTTAGGATTAGTTATGAAATAATAACTTCAAAAACTGAAAGATAACATTTTATTAAACTTTGCCACGGAGCTATGAGATGGGGCATCTTAAAACGTTAAAAAGAACTAATTATAAGACTCTAAATAATAGGAGTTTTTAAGAATGCACAAGTAAATGAAAAAAGAATTCTTACTACGAAGCCGGTGATTGGTCCGCAAAGCCAAATGAAGGAAGAAAAAGCATGCTCTATTCCAAGAGTCTGCAAAACAAATATAATATTTTTACTTTCTCTCTTGATAAGCCGATATATCAAGTAAGATAATCAAAGTGAAAAATTAATGCGCTTTGCAAGAAGTAGGTGTGAAGAAATAGCATTTATCAGGAGAAAGCCATGAAATATAAAAATTATTTGTAACCAGCATACTATTGATATAAAATAGGGATTTAAGGAAAGTGACAATAAGATATGCTTATTTAAATAGATGTGCATCAATGAGGTAATTATGAGCATCAACAAGGTGTGTGAGAGAATGCTCGCTTTATTTCAATATCAAAACTAGTATGAATAATGATGGTCCTATAGCTTCTATGATATAGCTAAAAACAAGTTATGACCAAAGAATAGAGAGTTAACAATTAATCACAACATTTATCTAGCTAGTATAAGGCATGTCTAAGCAATAAAAATACACTTTCTAGGAATTTTAATATATATATAT
>NW_018164478.1:3127188-3168291 GCF_001263595.1 Phalaenopsis equestris | reverse complement strand
TAAACAGATACAAATAAATGGACAATAAAGTATACTCTAAAACTCTTCAAGAAAATGTTTAAAAACTAACTCAATAACTCGAGCAATCAGCAGTAAACAAAACATTCACATAAAGAGCAGCCCTTCATCAGTATAAACATGCATCAAGGCTCTATAATGAGCTCACTTTTGAGATATT
The DNA here is from genome assembly GCF_001263595.1 of Phalaenopsis equestris. Classification (NCBI taxonomy): domain Eukaryota; kingdom Viridiplantae; phylum Streptophyta; class Magnoliopsida; order Asparagales; family Orchidaceae; genus Phalaenopsis; species Phalaenopsis equestris. The sequence continues at coordinate 3,168,113 of NW_018164478.1, read as the reverse complement.
TGTAAGAGAATGGTCTGGAAAACTTCAGAAAAATAGGAAACTTATCACACATTGTTCTATTAATAGGTTCATGGGTATTGTTATAAATGCAACATAATCAATCTCAACCAAACTTATCGTATACACATCTGGCTTATCAACAGCATAGAGTCGGTTAACAGAACATCACACAACACAAAATTCTATTAACACCCACTACACATGAGATTATAAAATACAATTTTCACTTTCCCTCCTACTAGTATAATTTAACTCACTCTTCTGGACTTCGCTGTTATCAACTAAATTTGTATTTACAAACTTTGACAAATACTCTAATAATGACTACTTTGGTTTGGGTAATCATTGTATGAATGAGACAGCATTGATTTCGACAGATTACCATGCATTATCCCTCTCTCTCACTCCCCTTCTTTGCGCTCTATTCCTTGAGTGCAATTCACCTACAAATCAGAATTCAACAACAGGCTTTGCTAAATCCTACTTATAGTCAAACAGACCGTAAATCCAGATTTTCAGGATTACTAAAGTTACACAGTTATCTTAAGACGCGCAGAAGCCCTTTTCCTAAACAGTTGAACCCCAACTTATTCCAACCGAAAAATGAACAAAACCTACAAAGCTGGATCGAGATAACAAGGCTTCACCTGAATGTAAGGCGTCAAGAGCGACAACTGCAGCGCCCACCCGAACTGGACCCCAGCGCCAACCATCGATCCAAAAATCAGCGTCTTCAAACCGCTGCCCTGGCGCCCTCCGGACTGCGAAGTAGGATTATCGAAATGTGCGAATGAAGACGGTTGCGAACCGGAAACCGAAAGCGTCGTCGGGGTCCTGCCCGTCTTCCTCTCCTCAATCTCTCCATCAAATTCAATAAGCTCAAGCTCCGCCTCGTTCAGGTGCCGGTACGGTACTCGGATCGAGACCGAGCCATCCATCTCGCCGCGCGTCGGTTTTCCAGATCCGGTGACAAAACGGAAGAAGTAACGGACCGAGAGTGAAATCGAATGGGAAAGTTTTGATGGATCTAGAGTTAGGTATTCCTGACCTTTTGGATCGGAAAGAGGTGAGGATAGAGGGGATGGGGTTTCTCTTCGTTTTAACTGTCAATATTCTCCCTAAGCTCGGAGGGAAGAGAGCAGCGGCAGCTCGGCCAGTCGGTGCGCTGACAGTTTTGACCAATGATAATTAATTAGTTATATTGTCATCTTTAGATGTAAAATATATGAAAAGGGTATAAAATTACGTGAATTTTATTTTTTCTAGATGAGTTATCTGGGAAATTACATACCTAACACTAAAAATTTACATATTTAAAAATTAGGGGCCAATTACATATGGAGCACCTAAAATATTATTATTTACAAATTAAGCATCTTATTTCGTCCATTTTTCAAATTCAATCAAATATCAAAGGACAAGCTAAAATTCTAACATATTTTTCATTTTTCAAATTCTCACTTTGATGATAACAAATTTTTGTGCTCTATATGTGCTTATCCTAACAATTAATATGTATCTTCATATTTAACTCATGAACTGACTCATTTACATGTGTCATAATCAAAATGTTGGAAATTTGAGAAAAACCAAGAAAAATATGTGCGGAATTTCGATATAAATATCACTGTTTATGTGGCAAGCACGCGCAAACTCAAACTGCTTGGCACTTGTGGTTGGCAGTGGTGTCGTGAGTCCCCTAATGCCCCGGGGTTCAAGGCTTGCCTCGAATAGCACATTATCAGCCTAAGATCGACTACAAAATATCGAGTCCGTTTTTTAATATATATTACGTAGACAAACACACACACACATAACACTTTAGTAGGTTAAATTTATACATGAAAATATGCATTCACATAAAAAAAAAAAATATAATAGTGTTACTTTTGATGTGATATTAAAGATTTTAGTGTTACGTGTAAATTTAAAAATTAACCGTGAGATATTTAAATACATAACAATTGTAAACGCCTCTTTAAAAAATACTAATAAGATGTTGTTGGCTTTATAAATAGTGATGCTACATGTCAAAATGTATCATCAATATCTTCTGGATCGAGTTCAAGTCAAGTTGCAAGTTGATCAATTGGTTCAATCAGTCGTTCAACATGATAGCTCGACCGACAACTTGCCCACAAAATTCAATTGAGATAGCACAGCTAGATCAACAAAGATGACTCTTTGGATTATCATACACTCAGATAAAATATGACGAAATTATTAGATTTTGAAAAAAAACATAGCCTCTATCACCATAACTACTTTAAACCCAGATAAATTAACATAGAAAGATGTTTATATATGTATGACGAATTCAAATTTATAAAAATTGAGCCAAGTGTTCTCCCACAAATGAAAATACTGATCAATTTTAATCTAAGCATGATATTGAAAAATAAGTGCAAATATAATTATTGCGTGAATGAAAATTCGCAATAGTAGAGTGATAATTTATTGTCTTTAGCGTTGAACGAAGATCCAACACACACAGAAATAATATAAAAATAACAAGAAGAGACATTAAGATTTTTTACTTAGAAAAATCTGAAAAGAGAAAAAACCACAATGTCTGACACAGTCAAAATAATTCACTATAAGTGTGCAAGTAGAAAAAAAATGCACCATTTACTTATAATTGGAAAAACGACACTACTATTTTACACAAAGATAACACTTGTTTCTATACAGCATAAGAAAAAAAAGTACGAAGGCTAGGAACAAACATCATATATTGGCTATGACAGTCGAAATCTGTGGTCGTTGGTGGCTCGCAAACCAGTTATTATGGAGGCCAAAAAGTACGAAGGCTAGGAACAAACATCATATATTTGCTATGACAGTCGAAATTTGTGGTCGTTGGTGGCTCACAAACCATGGAGGCTAGAAGTTATCGACAGGTCTTCAACACAAGTGTTTTACATTACAACTATATTTGGGATATGACGCTTTTTAATAGAGGTTGCAGACAGTCGGTCGCGATAATCGATAAGAGTCGACAACGGCAGACGGATGATGTTGGATGGCGGTCGACAGCTACGTAGGCTAGAAGCGATTTGATTAATCCTACGTCTTTGGGGTTTGGAGAATCAGCGCGAAGGGATATTTTGTGTTTGTCAGGAAAGACCTCGGGCCCTACTTTTTCAGGTCTTTTTGACACGAGTTTTGAGGGCTGATCTATTCTACAGAAGTTATCGACAGGTCTTCAACACAAGTGTTTTACATTACAACTATATTTGGGATATGACGCTTTTTAATAGAGGTTGCAGACAGTCGGTCGCGATAATCGATAAGAGTCGACAACGGCAGACGGATGATGTTGGATGGCGGTCGACAGCTACGGAGGCTAGAAGCTATCGCTTGTCTTCAGTCCAAAAGAGCTTTGGAATTCCTCCTCTTCTTCTTCTCCCCTCAAGTGAAGAGGGGTTCGAGGGAAAGGCATCTTGGTTTTTTTACAAATAACTTTCTCAACCACTTGACCAGAGGAACTATATTGATTCCCTTTGATCATGAGTTTTTTTAAAGATTTGGGTGCTTTAATGACCTCAAAATTCAGCGAGCTTAAGCTCATTGAACCTCTATTCGAGACACTTGATTTGACTATAGATATGTTAAATTTAAAATTCATTTGATAATTCATTTAACAATTGAAAACCTCAAATTATACTTCAATGGCTTGATCTGGGCTTAGACCCGAATCAAACTAATTATGATATCAATGGGTCGATCAATTTGACCATTAACTTGCTAAAATTATTGCCCTTATGATCTTAAATTTAAATTTAAAATGTTTATTATTAAAATAACATCGAAATTTGTGTTGGATATAAATATTTTTTTTTATGACGAATCAATAAATATAAAATATGCATCACGAAAGCACTTTCATGTTCAATTGAAATGGTGTTTTCAAACATCTGAACCCTTGCAGGGAGTTGTCGCCAGGGCTCTTGAGTAACTAGAGATTGTTTCTCATTCATTAATTACACCATTTTCATGAATAAGGTGCCATGTATGGAAAATTTAATTTACTAAACAAAGGAACTTTTTATGAAATTAATTGTAGGTGTAGTAAAATGAATTTACAAAAACAAAGCAACTTTTCTGCATTACCAAAATAAGCTTTACTGATATTTGCATCTATGTAATAATAAGCCCCTCATGCTACACCTACACTTATAATTTACTAAACATATGCACAAACAATTTATTTAACAAAGTAAAAAAAATTTATACAGAGAACACAACCAAAGATAAAAAAGAACCTGTAACAAATCTCTCATCCTCCATTCCTTATTCTGAGGAGTATCACCTTGGAGCCATTTCAGGAGCAGAGGTGAACTCAGGAATGGAACTTGTGTTTGTGGAAGAATTAGAAGTTCTTAAACTTTTCAATCCTCTACCAATCGCAGTTGAATCCTGAATGATGGCTGGTGGAGTTAGTTCCTTCTCATTCAGTCTTACAGGCTTTGATAGCATTTGGAGGACTTCAGGCATGGAAGGCCTTCTTGCAGCTATGGCTTGAGTGCAGAATAATGCAACTTTGATGTATCTGAGAACCTCCTCTTCTGGGTAGTTTTGGATGCATGGATCAACTAATTCTGTGAGTTTTCCTTCTCCATACAGCTCCCATGTCTGTGGATGGAGAATAGGAAGTAAGGAAGATGGTGCAGTTCTGCTATTAGTTTACGGTAGGTAAATTTCCATTTTTGTTAAATTGTCTTCATTTGAGGTTATAATGATAAATAATAATAATAAAAGTTGTTTCCATGTGAAAATGACTCAAGACGAAACATACGGATTGTGCATTTGTCTGTGGCTTTCCAAAATCGCCGCCTAGCTCTTTTGTATAACCAATTTTTCGAAAGATAATAGGTGGGTTGGTATTAGATAGAACATTACTCAGAGATTGTGTTCCCTTTTTAAGGACTCTATGATTTTATTGGAGTATTCTTAAAATGCAAGCCTTTATAGTTAATTACATTCATGCTAGCATACATAGTAATGGCAATAGTGACTATTTTCGTAGCTGCACTTTAGAACACTAATTTATGGAACTTAAGTAGTGAATAAAACATTGTTACCATAGCTGCCTTAAATAAACATAATCTAATTCTTGTGTGTAAATGAGTTGAGTTGGACTCGAGACATTCCCGGCTTGAGCTTGAATAATTAATCAAATTTTAGCCCAAGAATGAATTTAATTTAACACTTGAATAATTAATCAAATTTTAGCCCAAGCATGAATTTAATTTAACTAGTTCAAGTCGATTCACAAGCTGGCTTCTTTATTATCAAAGAGAAAATGATTTTGATTTAACAAATATTCTTATACAAAAGGCAAAACAAAAAAACAATTATGAGTGAAATAATAAGAAATTACTAGATACGAGAAAATAAAATATAAATTTGTGAAGGCAATTACACAATAATTTATGCTTCAACTCTAAATTTTTAATATATTTTGATTGTATTTTATATAAATATTTGTTAAAATGATCGAGCTCAAGAGATAACGATTTGAGTTAGGGTACCAAACTTGGTTTGTTAGCTCATCGAGTTGAGCCTAAATCAGCTCATGAGTGGATTGGTCTCAATTACACTCTTATCTCAAACAATGGTTGAGGATGTGTTTGGTAAGGTTAGTGGTATGCTTACAAACTTATTAACACACTAATGCTTTAATCGGTGGAACTTCTCATTGCATGCTTTTGTCGTGGGTGGAAATATTAGTCTTATTTAATCCATTATAAACAATGCAAAGTTGAACTCTCAAGGCAATTTAGATGATATTGTTGCCTATGAGTCAATTGTCTCTGTAATGCCTTGAACTATAGTCTCGATAAAATTGAATCAGCACTAGCTAGTACTTAGAATTTACATGGGCGGGGAAGATGAAGGGGGATGAGATGGTGAGGGAGATGAAATGAGAAAGGTGGTCAATGTGCATGGGATAAATAGAGAGCGAGAAGGGGAAACAGACCGGTGTGAGTGAAATAGAGGAGAGATTGGATGAGTCCCATGTGCAAACTCGAAAGAAGTCGAGGGCGGCGATGAGCATTGAGCTTAGACTATAAGAACGCACGGGCAAGAATTAAGTGGAAGCGTAGAGTGAGTGATGCTTGTGTGATGAGCAATGACGCATGCGAATAGTAACGTGCGCTTCACATGTGACCATTGTATGAGGTTAAAATAAATGGAGGAAAATATTGAAGAAGATAGGGAGTTTGAGCGAAGGAGCACTTGTGCATGAAGGAAGATGAACCTAGCTTAAAAAATAAGTGCAGAGGAGGTGAAACATTAAGCTCAGGTACATGTCATAGATTGAGAGCATGAATGAACTCGATCAATAGTGAAGGAGACATGACATACTTGTGTTGTTTGCGAGTTTGATCACATCGACAATAATAGGGAAGAGTAATTTTTCTAATTTTTATAAATTATAAATTCCAAATATATACAATATTTAAAATCTAGTCAATATTTAAGAATAAATTATGATGATAGGATTTCTATGAGGAAGGAGAAAGATATCAATAGTCGCTCTAGCATCGAACAAGTTCTAAGGTTAGTTTCAAGTATAATGTAGATTAAATAATTTAAAGAAATATTTTCCTAATCTTCATTAAATATGAAGTAAAGTCAACCTAAATTCTTATACAAAAAAATATTAGACGAAAAAAAAATAGATAGGTCGATGTAGATAAATTTATGATTTCTTTTTAAAAATCATAGATATATATCCATATTGTTTATAACATTTAAATCATGAGAAATTAAATGAAGAAATAATTGTAATGCCAAATAAATACTAAACAATCAATATTATCCAAAGGTCTGCCATAATTAAAGAATGAAATTAAAAATGATAATAAATTAGATTATGATGTTATATTATGTTACATATAAACATAAAAAATAAATAATTTAATTAGGATGATAAATTAAGAGTTTGCAAATGATAATTAAAAGTGGAAATTAATTAAATAAAATTAACAAATCAAAGTAAAAGAAAAAAAAAGATTAAATAATAAACAAATAAATACTAATAGAGGTATGTAAACTGCATATGTTTAATCTAGATAATGTATACAAGAAAATGTATTATGATAGAGTTAGTAATTTAAATATCACACTATGTTAAACATTGAATAAGGATCAGTAAATAAAAATCTAAGAGATATAGGAGAAGGAAGTTTGCATAATTTAAATGAAATTAATTAATATGATGTTTTAGTGAATGATTATAATTTTTTAACTTAAGTGAAGTGTAAGAGCAAAAAAAATAAATAAATAAATAAAAGAAGAAGAGCATAAATCAGCAAGGATTGAGGTGATTTCTCACATTTTTGAATTATGGTAATATTGTTGATTTTTTTGTAAATCAAATGCATTTGATGATTTTTTCTATAAAATGATATTGTATATTTAATTATGATTTAACTGAGCTATTATATATATATTAGTAATATAAAAATAAATGTCATAATTTTATATAGTTTTAGTTATTTATTCTATATACTAATTATGATAGAAAGATTACTAGTTTTTTTTTTTCGATGGGTGTGCGTCTCGCAAGAAAGATTACTAGTTGGGGACATTAAAATACTCGTGAGCATAAACAAGAAAAAAAATATTGATATTAATGTATTAAAAAATTACTAGCAAAAGATCAGTGTCAATGTCTAGCTTTGTCCACAATATAAAGAGGAGGTTGGTGATTGGGATCAACTAATAAATCAAATAATTCCACTTTATCCAATTTTGTCATAAGGGAGTGACACATCCTCAAATGTTGAGTGAGTTCACATATTTTAGATGAGTAAATCCCTAAACATTTAATACAATTTATACAATTGAAAACAATAGAATAACTTCGATTGCTTTCATTTCTATCCAACTTTAAGCCTAATTCATAGGGCAACACGGCAAGCTAAAGACTAGTTGGGTGATAAATTTCTCATGCCAACATTGGTTTGGCACAACTTAGGCTAGTTGGGTCGCTTTCTCCTACTTTTTGATAGTGTTTATAGCCCAATCTAAAGGATGCTACGCCCAAAGAAGGCGTACGAAATAATATTCGCCCTACTATTCAATCTGCCCGATGTACATACCGCCTCTCTTTTTTATGGTCGTAAGTCCTACACGCCTACTAATATTGAATCCAGATATTACAGTCGTAAGTCCTACACGCCTACTAATATTGAATCCATATATTACAACTCACCCCACCCCATCATAATAGTTACTATAGTCCTTATAATGACCTAATATAGGAGGCACCCAACTACTATCCCTATTGTGTTAGCTCAATGTATGGAACACCTATCTAAATAGCCAATCAATAACAATAGAAAACCATAATGCCAAATTTTGCTTCAGTTGACCAAGAAGTTATCAAGCTTTTCCTTGACAAACCGCATATTAAAGACCTATAATCTATAAGGATCTTCATCTGACAACCAAAACAGAAAAACTCTCTCTGTGGCCATCCTCACCTTAATAACTGCCATTATGTTATAACCAATAGAACAAGATGATAGAACATCCTTGATGCGTACTATAAAATTCGCGACGGACTCTCGTTTTAGCGTTGTACGAAAGTTCAGCACACACACAAATGAAAGAGAAACAAGCGGTGATGACTCCAGAAGTTTTTACGTGGAAAACCCGTAAGAGAAAAATCACGGGGTCTGACCCAGTTGCGGAAATCCACTATTGATTGTTAATTACAAGAATCTCTTATCCCACAGACGGGAAAGGGTAATTATATTTTTTAGATTACAATATCAACTGATGGGGTCTAGTTGGTGGTAATCGATGGTGGTTAGTGGTAGTCGATGACGGTTGTCAAAGGTCGGCGGTGCGGAGGTCGACAGTGGTGCTGAGCTGCAACTTCTCCTCAAGGCCTCAGACTCTCTCTCTAGACTTCAGCTCTCCTTTCATTTGAGGGGTGGGGGTCTATTTATAGTGTTCTGGGTGCAATTAATGCAGGCATATCAACCATTTTGATCTGACAGTCCAGAGAGTTTCCTCCGATCATGTCACGTTTAATGGATATTTGAGTGTCTTAACAATGTTGGAATTGAATGATCTTGGGCTCGTTGGATTCGTCATGTCGAGTCGCTCGATTCGAGTATAAACTTGTCAGTGTCGATATCTGTTTGACCTTCCAAATATGTCCATAATAAATCTTCCAAGGGTGGTTTAATGACATGATTTGAGCTTGCTTTAACTCAAATTTGACTAGTTTTTATATCATTAGGTCTGTCTCACCGAGCCGGTTAGTTTGACTGTAAGTTTGCTGAAATCGGAGCTCTAAATGAATTTTTATCAAGATTTAAACTTTTCTTGCTTGAAATGTCATCTTGGTACTGTGTCATGTCTCGAGATTCGTGCCGAATGATACAAATTTGTTGTTGGTGTATCTATACATATAAAAAAATATTTCACTATACTTTTCTTAAAGTAAATTTGATAATTTTTAACCTTATTTTAACACAATCTATTTCAAAATAAATACATGCAATAAATACAAATTATATGAAATGCTTTTCTGAATTATAATAACTTCAATAAATATTTAAAGCAAAAAAAGGGAATGAAATAAATTTATATATTTATATATGCTATATATATATTATGATATTTAATGTTTGCAATCCTTTTTGAGCCAACTTAATAACAAATATTTAATTTTTCACTTCTTTTTTAATTATATTTAATAACAAATATTTAATTTTTCGCTCCCTTTTGAAATCTATAAGAATGACCATTTAACGGTTAAATCCCTTTTGGGGAATATAAATAGGGGTCTGAAGGAGATGGTAGAAATGCGGCGGTGCGTCGTGGCGACGCGTTGCAGCAGCGCGATGCAGTGGTGCAACGGCGATATGCGACGGCAAGACGCGTTGCGGGGGTGCATTGCAATGGTGTTTCGCGGTGACGGGACAACTTAATAACAAATATTTAATTTTTCACTTTTTTTTTAAGTATATTTAATAACAAATATTTAATTTTTCGCTCCCTTTTGAAATCTATAAGAATGAACTGTTGCGGGAGCGCGACGCGGCGACGCGTTGCAGCGGCACGACACGACGAGGCAACGTGTTGCGGTGATGTGCTGCGATAAGGCGATGCATTGTAGCGACAGGCTGCACCGTAGCGAGGTGTTGCGATGTGGCGACACGGGGCAACGATGTGTTGCATTGCGGAGATGCGTTGCGATGATACGTCCCGACATGATGACGCATTGGGGCGATGCGTCGTGGTGAGTTGCAACGTGGCGACTCATTGTGATGGTGTGTCGGGGCGACATGTTGCAGCACAACGACGTGTTGTGACAGTGTGTCGCAGCGTCGGGCTGGATGATGTATCGCGGTGGTTTGATGCGTTGGATGTCCAATGTCATGTAAGAAAGTTACCGTGGGGATAAATTACCAGCGGTCTTTTACTTGGTTGAAGTTATGCATCAGAGCATTACTCAGTGATGTTTAACATATATGGGAGGATCCCACGAAAGTCCACCGAGGACTTATTAACCCATCCAAGGTTATTTGTCAGAGTTTTGCTCGCTTATAAACCTGTGTAAAAGGGATCAGGTGTAGTCCATCAAGAACTGTTAACCTATTTAGGGTTGTTTATCGGAGTAAAAATTCAACGATGTTAACCCAATAGGTCAGATCAAATCCCCCTTGGATCGGTGTATATCTTGGGCCAAGAGCATGAAGTGACGCGTGAATGAGCTGTTATACTTTCTAAAGATATTCTTTTTTTTTGTAGAAGAAAGCAAGTAAATACTATTTAATAAGTCTGAGATACATTGACATTATACGCAATAAGACATAGATGATATAACTGAAGTGCTACTGGTAGTATTTCCGAAGATTCTTAGCATTCCAAGTCCGGGGCAAGATTTTTCCATCTGAGTCTTTGAGTTTGAAGGTTTCGGGTTTGATCATGGTAGCTACGACGTATGGGCCTTCCCGTATGGGCCTTCCCAGAGAGGGGATAATTTATTGCGTTGGGGACCATGACAAAATTTTTCCATCTGAGTCTTTGAGTTTGAAGGTTTCGAGTTTGATCATGGTAGCTACGACGTATGGGCCTTCCCAGAGGGGATAATTTATTGCGTTGGGGACCATGACAAACGGCTTCGATACTACGCAAAACCAAGTCACCAATGGAGATAGGTCGAGGCTTTACTCTTCGGTTGAAGTGACGAGCAATTCTTTGGCGGTAGGAAGCAGCTCTGAGGTGGTCCACGTCGCGTATTTCTAGGAAAAGATCCAACTGTTGTCAGAGCTTTTCTTCATTGTTATCGAAGTCAAAAGTCTTGACTCGGGGGTTTGGAACTCCGATATCAACATGGATGACATCTTCGGTGTCAAAACACAAGTTATATGAAGTTTTCCCGGTAGGAGTTTGTGCGGTGGTACGATAGACCCAGAGGTCGTTATGCAGCTCTTCTACCCACTGCCCCACAACCTTCTCAAGATGAGCCTTCAACCCCTTGAGCACCATTCGATTTGTCACATGTCTATCCATTTGTTTGAGGGATGCGCCACAACAGTGTGCGCCAATTGAATGTGAAGATTCTTGCAGAATGATGTGAAGACTCTTCCAGTGAATTGAGTCTCATTATCAGTGATAATCTTTGCGGGAAGCCCAAAGCGACATATGATGTTTTTCCAGACAAACTGTTTGGCATTGGCCTCAGTGATCTTGGCAAGAGGTTCTGCTTCTACATATTTTGTGAAGTAATCGACAACTAAAATGATGAATTTTCGTTGTCCAGTAGCTATCGGAAAAGACCCCATGATATCTACCCCCCATTGGGCGAAAAACCAATGACTCATAAAAGATGTGAGTTCCACTAGCGGTGCATGCGTAAGATTGGAGTGCAGTTGGCAATTCTTACATTTTTGTACAAACTCTAATGCATTTTGTTTTATCGTAAGACAATAGAAGTCTTGCCTCATTATTTTAAAAGCAAGTGCTCTGACACCAAGATGCTCCCCACATATTTCAGAATGAACTTCTCGTAGAGCATAATCAACTTCAGATGGAGGAAGACACTTGAGATATGGACCTACGAATGTCTTCTTATACAGTTCATCCCTTATAAGAATGAAGTTGGCAGCCATGCGTCGGATGCGAATTTATGTAGTACCATCATCTGACAGTGTCCCGTCTTCAAGGAAGGAAATGATGGAATCCATCCAAGATGACTCCCTTGAGTCATTTATAGACAGTATCACTCATGGGTCATGGATACTAGAAAAATGTATCTTCTCAATATACCTTCTTTTATAGAGATCTCCAGTTGTTGAAGTTGCAAGCTTGGACAGGGCATCGACTCAGGTGCCGAAGTATGTGAATGAGCTGACATGTTTCAATTTGGGCGAGAAGTGTTTTTACTATATTAAGATACTGCATCAGTTGTGAGTTATGAGCGTTGAATTCTCCTTCTACTTAAGATGCGATGAGCTGAGAATCAGTGTAAATTATGTTTTGTACTTCACAGTTGATGACAAGTTTTAATCAAGCAACAAGTGCTTCATATTAGACAAAATTATTGGTGACTTGGAATTTCAAATGAAGTCCGTACTCCAAAATATCTTTCTTTAGGGAGATGAGTAGTATTCATGCACCAGCTCCTGAGTTTTCGGATGCTCCGTCTACGTATAGTGTCCACTGAGGTGACCGTGGAAGAGAAGAGGATGGTTCATCAGAGGTAGGCACTGTACATTCTACCACAAAGTCAGCCAACACCTGTGATTTGATGTTTGGACGTGGTAAATAATGTATATCAAATTCTCTCAATTTTTCCGACCATTTAACTAATCTTTCTGACGCTTCTGGTTTTTGTAGGATAGCCTTCAAAAGGAGTTGCGTGTAGAAGCTGATAGTGTGAGCCTGGAAGTACGAACGAAGTCTCCTTGAGAATACCAGGGCAAGCACAGTCTTATCTGTCATTGAATAACGACTTGCTGTAGGATAGTTGATTTTCTCAATTTTACTGACCATTTAACTAATCTTCCTGATGATTCAGATTTTTGTAGGATAGTCTTCAAAGGGAGTTGGAAGTACGGACGAAGTCTCCTTGCTGAGAATACTAGAGCAAGCGCAGGGCTAGTGTAGTTTTGTCAGCCATTGGATAACGACTTTTTGTATCAGAGAGAATCTTGCTAATGTAATATATTGGTTTCTCGACTGAATTTTCTATTCTGACAAGAACAGAGCTTATTGCATGAGGTGAAATTGTCAAATAGATATATAATATCTCTCATTGGATGGGCTTTGAGAGGAGCAGTGGAGCCAAATATGTCTTGAGTTGATCGAAAGCAATCTGACAATCATCTGTCCACTGAAAACTGGAGTTCCGAGCACCTCTGAGTATCTTTAAGAACGTCAGATACTTATCCCAAGAATGAGCTGAAAAGCGAGATAAAACGGTTATACGAACATTCAACTGTTGTACCACCTTAATGTTCTTGGGAGGCATCATGTCCCTCAGTGCTTTGATTTTTTCTAGGTTTGTTTCAATTCAACGATCGGTAACCTATAATCCCAAAAGCTTCTTTGATGTTACTCCAAAAACACATTTAGTCGGGTTAAGTCGTAAATTGTATTGACGAAGTAGTTGGAAACACTCCTCCAGATGAGAAGTGTGTTGAGATGCTTCCAGGCTTTTTACTAGCATGTCATCAACGTAAAACTCCATTTTACGCCCGAGAAGATTTTTGAAAACTGTTCATGAGACGTTGAACAACATAACTTGATAACATTATAAGCCCTTATCTGTTTGAAAAGATGTGGTTTCCTCGTCTACTGGTTCATCTTTATTTGATTGTACCCTGAGTGTGCATCAATAAAGCTAAGCATCTGATGTCTGGAAGTGGCATCAACAAGTTGATCTATGCGTGGGAGGGGAAAGCTATCCTTCAGACATGTTTTATTGAGGCATGTATAGTCGACACACATTCTCCACAAACCACTAACTTTTTTCACCATGACGACATTGGCCAGCAATGCTGGATGGTGTGCTTCCCGTATGAACTTCGCATCGAGAAGCTTGTTGACTTCTTATTCAATAACTTGTAAGAGATCTGGGATAAAATTGCGCTTTTTCTAGACGATCGGTTTAAAGGTTGGATATATCTTTAAAGAGTGCATGATTATTTCAGGGCCAACCCCAGGCATGTCGGTTGGGGTCCATGCAAAAATATTTTGGTTTCTTCCGAGATCTACATATTCTGACATTTGTTAATCAGAGAGTAAGGAACCAAGCTGCACTGGTCTTGATGAGTGTTCATTAGAGAGCGGGACATGAACCAAATCTTCCACGGGGGAAGCTCTTGGAGATACATCTTCATCTCGGAGATCACAGTTTTCAATGCTAAGTGTCACTGATGGGCGTGGCTGAACCTGCCTGAGGTAGTATGATTGTTCTATCTGTTGATCTCCTCGTATGACGTTGATCCCTACTGGGGTTGGAAATTTGAGCTTCAAGTGTAGCACAGATGTTACGATGCCAAAGATGGATTGCAGAGGTCTCCCGAAGATGACATTGTATGTTGATTCTGGCTTGACAAAAATGAATTTATCTGTCGAGGAAAATCTCCCATGACAACAGGGAGATTTATTGTTCTCTCGACCCGTACTGGTTGATTATGAAAACCATATAATGGCCCAGATGCATGTTAAAGTTTTTCTCTTGTCAGTCATAAATTAAGGAAAGTGGAGTGCAACAAAACATCAATAAAGCTCTCATTGTCGATCAAGATCTTTTTTACATTGCAGCAGGGTTCTCCAATTCCTGCGCTAATGACAAGAGGATCTTGGTGAGGTACTCAAACTCTTTTTAGATCAGAATCATCAAAAGTAATAGGTTCAAGACGTAATTTATTATGTGTTGGTTCACCAAGTGCAGTGATAAGAACTTGATCTGTTAGCAATTGACATCCTGCAATTGTTTGAATTTCACCCACGACTGGGTGACCCACATGTTGTTGCCTTTGTGTTTGTTGCCCCCAGTAGGAGCATTATCACTGCCAGCTAGTTTGTTTTGTATAAATCGACCAAGATATCACTGTTGAATCAACCTTTCAATCTCTTCCCTAAGGAGCTTACATGTCTCGGCGGTGTGACCACGACTTCGATAAAAATGACAGTATTGTTCTTGAATTCCCGAGTTAAGTTTTAAGGAGTGAGGCCACTTAACAGCTTGCTCATCCTTGATGGTCATCAAGATGTTAGCACGTGACGTGTTGAGTTGTGTATACTCTTTCTTGGGTTGATATTCAGTTTGTTGACCCGCAGATTGAAGGAGGAAGTCATGATACTTCGGTTGTTCAAATTTTCTCTGTTACGAAGATTGATTATTGTCTCTGGAGTTACATTTGCGCTTTCCCCCAAATTTCTCAAATTTTTGCTTATGTGCACTGAAAATCTCGTCTGCAGTGATTTGAGCCTCAACACTGTGGACAAGATCGGCATAAGAACAAACTGCGGGTGCTACACTTGAATTTAGTATCGAGCAGAGCCCTTCAAGGAAACCCCCCCCCCAAATAACTCTGGATTTACTCCTGGAATTCGACGGGCTTCAGCAGAAAACCTGCGGAAGTAGTCTTTAAGCGACTCTCCTTCACTTTGACGAATTCCTGAGAGAAGGGATGAATCCTTGATGATTCGTCGATTTGCTATGAACTGCTCCACAAATAGTTTGACAAGCTCGTTGAAGGTGTTTACAGTGCCCCTCGACAGAGAGTGGAACCATGTTCGAGCTTGTCCCTTAAGAATGGCTGGGAACACCTGACATAGAGCGCGTTAGAGGCTTGCTGAATCTGCATGATGGTTCGATAATGATCAATATGTTCATAGACATCAATTATCCCTTCATATGCGTCAACGTTCGACAGCTTCAAGTCTGTTAGGATGGGGTGTTGGAAGATCTCATTCACTAAGCGAAGATTCAAGAATGTTAGGGTGACTATGGAAGCGCAGCTTCAAGTCTGTTAGGATGGGGTGTTGGAAGATTTCATTCACTAAGAAAAGATTCAAGAATGTTAGGGTGACTATGGAAGCAATCTTTTTTCTCTAGGGGGAACTCTTCTTGGACGATGCGACGTAGTTCGTTACAGATGACATCATTTAGAACGGTAGCAAGACATGGTGGTGTCAAGGGAGCTGCATGAGATGAATGAGTGGAACTTGCGGTGTCTAAAAGTTCAACATCATGTTATGGCAAGAGAATTGTTCATTCTTGAGCAGGGCGGACGGTACTAGTTCCTCCGGGCCATATGTTTCTCGTAGGTCGCGAATTTAAAGGTAAACGAGTTTCGGTCATCGATGTGGACAGTGATTGTTGGATCCCTCGGAGGAATTGTATGATTTCCAGTTGAGACTCCTCCATTTTACGTATTTGTTCTTCCATAGAAGGACCAGAAACCCCCTCTTGGTTGGATAACGTCTTCTAGGACAGGGAGATGAAGAAACATGTCGCCCATGACTTCGTGGTTGTTTCCTGGAACGATAAGAGTTAGAGCGAGCTATTTCGTTGTCCCGAATATTTTGCCTAGCGGCAATGTAGTAAATTAATCAAGTACTTCAGTGGTGGGATTGAGAGTTTCTTACAGACGGCGTCAAACTAATGCGTACTAAAAAATTCACGGCGGTAGAGTAACAGACTATCGTCTTAGCATTGTACGAAAGTTCACCACACACAAATGAAAAAGAAACAAGCGGTGATGACTTCGGAAGTTTTTACGTGGAAAATCCGTAAGGAAAAAACCACGAGGTCTAGCCCAGTTGCGGAAATCCACGATTGATTATTGATTACAGGAATTCATTGTCCCATAGATGGGAAATGGTAATTATATTTTTTAGATTACAACGTTAAATGACGGCGTCTGGTTGGTGGTGATCGATGGTGATTAGTGGTCGTTAATGACGGTTGTCAGAGGTCGACGACGGTCGGCGGCGGTCGACGGAGGTCAATAGTGGTGCTGAGCTGCAGCTTCTCCTCAATATCTCAGACTCTCTCTCTAGAATTCAGCTCTCCTTTCATGTGAGGGGTGGATGTCTATTTATAGTGTTCTGGGTGCAATTAATGCAGGAATATCAATCATTTTGATCGGACGGTCCATAGAGTTTCCTCTGATCATGTCGCGTTTAATGGACGTTTGAGTGTTTTAACGATGTCGAAATTGAGTGATCTTGAGCTAGTTGGATTCTTCTTGTCAAGCTGCTCGATTCGAGTATAAACTTGTCAGTGTCGACATCTGTTTGACCTTCCAAATGTGTCCAGAAATCTTCCAAGGGTGGTTTAATGACTTGATCTGGCTTGATTTGACTCGGATTTGACTAGTTTTCATATCATATTGACTAGCTTTTATATCACTAGGTCCGTCTTATCGAGCCAGTCAGTTTGACTATAAGTTTGTTGAAATCGGAGCTCTTGATGATTTTTTATCAAGATTTAAATGTTTCTTGCTTAAAATATCGTCTTGAAATTTGTGTTATTTGCTTAAAATATCGTCTTGAGATTTGTGTTATGCATCGAGATTCGTGTCAGATGATGAAAATTTGATGGTGACGTATCAATCCTAAAGAAGTTGCTACCATGCTTGATGTGGCCTTTTCCCCAACAAGCCCAACTATTTCTTTATCCAATTGTCACTAAACGATAAAAGATGCCACCTCTTTCCGCCCGCCGAGGCAAACTAACTTGACAATATTGGCCAACTTGAGTAACCATCACATGATTTAAACTGAAAGAGAAGTCCAAAATCAGCTTGGCCCAATCAGAAACAATAAATCAATTTCATCAAAATTCATATATGACATCAATCCAGTTCGATTTTCGACCCACCGCAAGGTTGTTCCAGTTATCGTTAGCCTATTCGTTCAAACCATCCAACACCAACCTTTATGTCCTTATTGGTTGTAACGATCTGTTATCACCTGTCATGAACTACAATCAATAGCTTTAATCCAAAACACCTCAAAAAACTGCAGGCTTGCTAAAATAAGTAGGCGCCAAATAAGAAATTGCTTACCCTTTCTAGAAGAACTTTGTCATCATTAGACCAATAAGGCTTCGAAACGCTCCTTCCACTAACTATCTCGAGCACAAGGACCCCAAAACTATATATGTCAGCCTTTCTTGTCAATTGGCCTTGAATTGCATATTCAGGCGCCAAATAACCCCTGCAGATGAAAATACAATTTTTCATTAAGAATAGAAGCACAAATTTATCCGGCTTCGAAAACACAGCAATAAGTATACTTTTACCAAAAATCATGAAAGATATTGATAGAACATAAATGAAAGAGTATATAAGCTCATAAATTTTGTTGCTCACAAATGCAATAAATTAGTTAATGTCATTCTGAGTTCACACAATTAGAAGAGGTTCAGGAACACAAGAATCCGCTCTTTACATCTAAGAAACACGAACGGTATGCGTCAAAGAAGGTCGATATATTTCTTGGGCAATGCATAAATTGAAATATATCAAAGCAGTTGACTCATATTACTATTATGACATTTTGTTTACCAATCAACCAAATCTAATAGAAATTTAGACAATCATTTTAACAAAAATTTGTCTGATTTACTCAACAACACAGCACAACCCAGTGCATATAAAACATCACAACACAACCAAAGACAATAATTTCAAATAATGCTTATTTTTCATATGCATGAAAAAAAACCTTTGATGATAATTCAAGACGAAGATGCGACGATCCGGTCGAGGAGCTTGAAATCTATAAAGCATAAAAAAACAGTCGGATGGTAATACTACAAATTGATACATATATGTATAACAATCCACAGTAATACTAAATCATACAAGAGCCATTAAAATCACAAGGTATGTAAAACATCACCAAACCAAACATATAAAGATTTTTGCACAAACCAGTACTAAGAAAGAAAAGAACTAAACATCGAAGAATTTCAAGCTCTTGGTCTAAGCAGTGGATTTGAAAATATTCATCCTATGGTCTTTAAGACAATTAAAAAGGATAATATTCAATAAATAATGAAATGAGATAATTCTCACGTTGTTCCAGCGACCCGCGTGCTGATATGTGTAACATTATCTGGAAATAATTTGGCCAAACCAAAGTCACCAATTTTCGGAAGAAATTCTTCCGTAAGAAGAATGTTGCTAGCTTTGATGTCTCTGTGGACGATGTGTGGCTCGATGCCTTCATGAAGATATGCAAGCCCCTCAGCAGCTCCAATACAAATTTTAGATCTAATGCCCCAATGCAATCTAGTTCTTTCACTATTAGTCCCTAAACGAAATGAATAATAAATTAAAATTAATATGGATAATATATAAAAAATTTTAAGCCGCCATGAAAATTTCATATTCAACATTTTAAAATCCCATTGCTATTTTATTTACCTTTCAACGCATGATCAAGGCTACTATTTTGGACATACTCGTACACCAAAACACGATTAATTCCTTCAACACAACAACCAATTAACTGGACAAGATTTGGATGATTAACATTTGTTATCACGTCAATCTCATTTAGAAATTCTCGAACGCCTTGATTTGATTCGGCAGAAAGAACCTTTGCAGCAATTGGTGTGCCATCCTTAAGGATTCCCTGCCATATAACAAAATAGAAAGATTTACATACATACCACTTAATTGTTATGTATTTACATATCTAACACCTAAACCCCAATTTTTACATATGCATGAAAAGATAAAAGTTAAAATGGAGGCAGTTTTAATGTGATATGAAAGATTTGGGTGTTATAAATGTAAAAAAGTAAAGTTTAGGTGTAAGACACGTAAATACATAAGAATTAGGTCTTATGTAAATGCTCCAACAACAACATAATAATAATAATAATAATAATAATAATAATAATAATAATAATAATAATAATGCAATAGTGCCTTGATGATCATGTGTTCACAATTTATAGCACAATTATCACCAGCAAGTAATGCACTTTAGAGCTTAGAAAAAGAGGACAACCCAAACTCATGAAATGTAGCAGTATCTGATCCACAATTTTTTTTTTGGGACAATTACATCCACAGTACTTGAAACATTGCTATCTACAAAATTAGCGCCTAGGTGATTTTTTTGACATTTACGCATTCCACTATCAAAGCTTTAGGAATTTGATAAAAATGAAAAATATGGATTGGGGTTTTAACATGAATTTTGATATTCGATTGTGAATTAAAAAAATGGATGAAAGAGGGTGCCGGATTTGTAAACCACCTCTTTTGGATGAAAGAGGGTGCCGGATTTGTAAACCTCCAATGAATACTATAAAAAAATGCTAAAGACTAGTTTTCTCAATGAAAAAAAAAAAAAAAGAAAAAAATGTGACTGATTGAGTAGTTGGAACCTAATCATGTACATGAAATACAACAACAAGAATAACAAAAAGTCCTTATTCCACTAAGTGGGCCGGCTACATGAATCCTTTTTCTCCATTGTGTCCAAGTGAGTGTCATATTTTAATTTAATTTTATAAAATTAAGCTCATTTTTTGTGAGAAAGAAAAACTCAGATATGGACTTTTTGTTATTCAAAAATCTTTTGATCAAAGAACAATAACAGAAAAATAAATAAATAGGTAAATAAACGAAAAAAGGGGTAAGTCAATCCATAAGTGGAAGATAAAATAAGATAGCGAGTCAACCTTGTAAACAGTTCCAAAACCGCCACGGCCTATCTTATTTCTTTGATGAAAATTATCGGTCGCCGAGCTTAGTACATTGTAAGAGAACAACTTTATATTCTTTGCAGATGAAAATTCTGGTAAGAGAAAACCACAATAAGAGTGAAGAAAGTTGTTGAAATACAATGTGTCATATAAAAAAGACTATCATAATGATAAAGAAAATAAAAAAGTGATGCCAAAGGGTCAGATGAAAATACCTATCATAAAAATATTCAAAACGTTTAAATGAGCGAAGAACTATGGCTTTAACTTAGGCCTTTATTTTTTGATGCATTAATCTTTCTATCGAAAAATCAAACTAAGTTGTCCAATTGTGTGGCAAAGTAGACTTTATATAATAAAATAGTATAGCACAACGGCCGAATGAGGAATGTTTATACTGACATAGTTGTTGAGGGGACACTAACTGGCTTTTTAAAAAACACCCTCAACTTTTTATTACAATATAATAATTGAGTTATGCGTATACTAATTATTATTATTATTATTATTATTATTGTTATAAATTAAAACTTAAATTATTAAATAAGAATAATTTAAACTATTTGCTACAAATTAAAAGAAATGAAAAAACATAAATAGCCCATGACCCTAAAACTTTTTGGTCAAGAGATTCTGATACAAATCTTTTAAAAAAAAATTTACTTCTGCAAAGGAAATAAAATAAATTTATGGCAATGCATCTCTTACCAAGTAAATCTTGCTGACCACTTTTCCTCGCGCCAAAGCAGCACCAGTTGAAAAGCATATCCACTCCCCTTAACTGCCAATCACAATCTAGAATTTTGCATGAATAGAAATCTTTTAATTGATACAAATAGAAAATTATTGATTCAAGTAAGTTTAAAATTTTCTTAAACAAGAGTTTAAATCTTGATAATAAAACAGTTTACACTAACTATATGTAAAATTAAAAGCTATTTTGACATGAGATGCTAAATTAAGCCCATCAAGACATGGATATAACTTAAATTTCAAGGATTTCATAGCTTCAGCGAGTAAAAAAGTTGATATAGCCAGTTTATCAAATTATATAAAGAAACCACAACTCATTGATAATGACAAAATCTACAACATATTTAAAGATTTAATGAAAGATTTTCAACAGTATAAGTGAGACAAATCTCTTTCACAGGTTATATCAACTTTCATTTGTTCTTTACCAAAGGATCATTTGGTTGTTTTGGATAGAAAACAAGATTTAGAAAAATAATAATTAAGCTTTCAGCCATTTTGTGTATGGAAACTAAATTATTGCATTAGACTGGCGTTCAAAGGAGTCTGCAGGGTTTAAAATTACAGTTGAATTCTTATTGAATTTAAAACCATCCAAACTTCAACTTAGCAAATTTATAGCCAAACTAAATGCCTTTACAAGCTGGATCAAATAAGCCCAAACCAAGCATTTGAAGTATAGTAAAAGATATCAAGTAATTAATTAAACAAGCAAACGGTCTGCAGATATTACAAACAAATTAAACGTCTCGACAAAAGGAATTCTACGAGCTCAAGATCACTCAATTCTAATATTATTGAAGCACTTAAATATTAAAATAATGATGTATGATCAATATAATCAACAAAGGCCATTGACTATAGTGTTTTTGACTAGTTTTAGTAAATGCTACTCTTAAAAATTTTAACAGAGCCATATTCCGCACATGAAATGATTATAGTCTTAGTTTGAAGAGAGCTCTAACTAAAGAACTTCAACCTATAGAGCTGTACATGACACTTGGCCACGATGATCACCATCAATCATTGTCGTTATTTGATTGTCAATGTCTAAGAAACACAACTCCATTGATATTGTTCGACAGTAGTTGTGTGACTAATATCATTTGGCCACTATATATTATTATCCCTCCATCACTTCAAGTTCTATGGCATTTATAGTAAACCAAATTAGATAACATTAGTTTGTAACCTCTTCAACATGAAAGGAAATAATGGAACTATATAATTTTATTTATATAATAGATCATTTTATCTGGACCAGGCCACATGATTTTCTCCTTATCAGATTTTTCATGTAAAAACTCTAGCGTCTCCAATGTTTTTCTCTTTTATTTATATGCCTGCAAAATCTTCGTATAAAGCTAAAAATTAAAATACTAAGTTTACCACTGCAATTTTTTTAGCATGCGGCAAGGCTAAATGCCGAATTTAATAAATCCAAAAGGAAGTAAGATTAAAACACTAGACACCATTTCTTCTCATTGTGCATCTTCTTCTTCTTCTCTTTGATTTAGATCTTGAATATTGAAATTAATTATCTATCAAACTTATCCATCATGTCAAACAATTTTCAAAATTTAATGCATACACGCTTGGGCTTTGCACCAACAACAGCCACAAGCAGCTTATGCATCGCAGTTCACCTTTACAAGATCAAAAATCAGCACCAAAAGCTCCATTTTTACTCCCAATCCTTATCAATCCTAATTTCTATCACCCATAAAAAATATCAGAATCTCAAGGAACGACGAATCTCTAAACACGGCCAATTAGGTCAAAATGCATTCTAGAAAACCCAAAAAAAAGAGAGAGAAATCAGGTCGTAGAAGCCAAACCTTTTCCTGCCAAAGATAAGAAGGAAAACAAGAATCCACCGATCTCTTCCTCTGCAGCATCCGCTTCACTGGCTCCGGATTGCTCCGAAAAAAATTTTTTCTTACCTCCCCGCGTTCCGGGTATTAAAGAAGAAGACAATTCAACAAAAAAACAAAAAGTAAGGCCGTCAATATTCCCCTTTGATTGGTACATGAGTTTAACACTCAACGGTCAATTTCTTTAAACTACTAATAATTATATACAGCCATCCAAAATATTAATATTTATAAATTAAATATTCTATTTTTTTTTTAACCTTCAAACTCATGTGTTTTATATGTGTCGTGATCAAATTATTAAAAATTTAATAAAAATGAAAATAATGTTCGGGATCTTACCATAAAAATTAGTTTGTAGTAAAAATTTAAATATGAAAGGGAGAAAGTAGTTGATTTTTCATACCCCACCAACAAATTTTCATCACGCATGAATCTCGATATAATATTTTAAGCATGAAACATTGAAATCTTAATAAAAAGTCATTCTGAGCTCTGATTTCAGCAAACTTATAGTCAAACTGACCGGCTTGATGAGACAGACCTAATGATATGAAAACTAAGCCCAATCCGAGTCAAATCAAGCTCATGTCAAGTCATTGAAATACACTTAAATGATTTTCAAACACATTTGAAAGATTAAAGGGTTGCCGAATATGATAAGTTTATACTCGAATCAAGCGGCTCGATAAGACGAATCCAACGAGCTCAATATCACTCAATTCTGACATCATTAAGGCTGTCTAGTAAATGTCTTATGATCAATGGAAGCTCTCCGGATCGTCCCATAAAAATGATTCATATTCATGCATTAATTGTACCCATACCATTATAAATAGAGTCACATCTCTCTCATGAGGGGGGCAGAAGTCTGAAGAAAGAGCCTAAGACCTTGAGGAGAAGTTGTAGTTAATCATCACCGTCGATTGTCGTCGAACACCGCCGAGCTCTGTCGTCGACCACTGCCGATCGCAGTCAACCATCGTCGACCGCCAAAGACCATCACCAATTGTCGTTGACATCCGCCACTCTATCAACGAAATGTCGTCTGTCAACGTAGTAATATGAAAAATATAGTTACAATTTTTCTTCTGTGGGATAAGAGATTTCTGTAATTATCACTCAGTAAGTGAATTTTTGCAACTGGACTAGGCCTCGTGGTTTTTTCCTTTTACGGACTTTCCACAAAAAAAACTTTTGGAGTAGTCACAATTTTTTGTTTTTTTCATCTTAGTGGGTGTAGAATTCTTGTACAACGCTAAGATGATAATCCGTTACTCTACTGACACGAATTTTCAGGCACACATCAATTTTTAAATAATAAGTTTCAGACAATCTCTATGTAATTTAAATATATAATAAATTGAATACAACAAGTGGCGTTTTTTATTAGTAATAGTTAACGGTCAAATCATTTGATAAATAAGTAATAATATTTAAAGTATAAAGTTAATAAATTTTAATACAAATAATATGATCATAAGACAAAATCAGATATAGACAAATTAAATAGTGTTAATATATTAATATATTGATGAAAACTATTATAATAGAAATACGTAACATCTCGATTCAATAAAAGTTAATAATTTATATTGTTAATATTATGCTTTATCGTTTTTTTAAGGAACATTGTAAGTCGCTATCGAGAATAGTTCGAAAGCTCAGTTAGAAATTTTGAATCATATTTTATTCTTAAAATATGCCAATAAAAATATTTAGATAATATTTTTCATTGATATGATGCGTGCTAAAAAATTAACGTAGCGTAATGAATTATCATCTTAGCATTGTACTAGAATTTAACACATATTTTGGTGAAAGAAAACAACCAATAATGATATCATATGTTTTTATGTGGAAAAACCTGTAAAGTGAAAAAACCACGAGACCTAGCCCAGTTATAAAAATCCACTATAAGTTGATGATTACAGAAACCCCTTGTTCCACAAACAGGAAAGAGTTGCTAGATTTTCCGAGTTACAATGTTGATTGACGGAGTCTGATTTGTGGTGATTGACGACAATTTGTGGTGATCGACGATGGTTAGTGGTGTTTGACTATTGTCAGCGAAGATTAACACCAACAATAGTGCTTGATGATGGTTGGTGGTCGTCGACCGTAATTGGAGGTCGTCAACGGAGGTCGGCATTGGTCGGTGACGATGGACAGTTGTCGGGGCCGATCAACGATGATAGGGATAGTACTGAACTTCAGCTATTTCTCAGAGCCTCAAGTTCTCTCTCAAGGCTCAAACTCCTCCATCATAAAGGGGTGAGGCTCTATTTATAATATTCTAGGTGCAATTAATGCAGAAATATTGATCAGTTTTATCATACGGTTCAGAGAGCTTCATTCAACCAAACGACGTTTGATGGACATTTGAGTAACTTAACGATGTCAAAATTGAACAATCTTGGGCTCGTTGGATTCGTCTTTTTGAGACGCTCGATGTGACTATAAACTCACCAGATTAGACATTCTTTTGACCTTTCAAATGTGTTTGTAAATCTTTCAAAAGTGATTTAATGACTTAATCTGAGCTTTATTTGACTCGCATTTGACTTGCTTTGATATCATTAGTTCTGTCTTATTGAGCTGGTCAATTTCACTATAAGTTTGCTAAAATCAAAGTTATGGATGACTCTTAATTGTAGTTTGAATGTTTATTGTTCAAAAAATTTCATCGAAGATTTGTGTTCATGCCTTGAGATTCGTGTCAGATAAATCAATCAAATTTTAGAAAATAATAAAGATCATCTCATTTATTTAATTATCCAATAAGACGAGTTCAAATCTATTATTTAAATTTTCTTATTTTATTTTCAATTAATAAAATAAAATTATTTAAAAGTATTTGTACATGAGTTTCTACATAATTATTATTCCTTTTTTCTGCCAACAAGAAACCAACCCCTGTAAGCTTTGGCTGTTTCAGATACATGACACGTGTCATCTTGAATTACTTCATCAATTGGTGTTTAACACTAGAAATTAATGATTAAGGATAAAAAATATTTAATTATACTTTCACCTTTGTTAATCATTGCTTAGCTTAAGATAAAAATTAGCTTCCGCGATACGCATCCGATATGAAATTAATAAGTTGCTTTTAGATCTGGTTATTGATGAATTTAAATAAATAATTTAGTAAGATTTACGTCATGAGTGCTAAACAATTTGCGAAAGTAAACAAATTATCGTCTTAGCTTAGTACGTAGATTCACAGACACTCAAAAAAGAGAAGACAACTAATAATTAAATTATACGTTCTTTACGTGAAAAACTCGGAAAAGAAAAAACCACTGGGACTTATCTAGTTGAAGAGTTTCACTATAAAAAAATAATTATAGTTGCAACTACTTGCCCCGCAGACGAGAAAATCTTACTAGGTTTTTCAAATTACAACATCGACATGTTAAAATAAATTAAAATAAATTTGGTTGTTACAGTAAAATCACCACACATCACCCAATCCACGTCCCATTTAAAAGTTTGTGATATATTTCGAAAGATAAAAGTATCCTCGACAACTTTTATGTTAACAGATTCTGACGAATCCCGATGAAACAACTCACATGACAAAAAAGAAAAAAAATCAATTTTCGTGGCAAAATAGGAACTATAACACATCGTGCTAGAATAAAATCGCCGCATATCGCTCAATTCTTATCTGATTAAGACGTTATTGATTTCGTTGAAAAGATGAGAGAATTTTCTACAACTTTTATGCCAACCCCTTTTGGTGAATCTAGACGAATAACTCACGGAAATTACAAACATTCAAATTTAATGATAAAGTAAGAACGGATACCCAACCGCTTGGAAAAAATCATCGCATATCGCTCAATTCTTGTCTGATTTCATGATGCCTGTTAGATGATTTTTAGAATCATGGTGTAATAGGCATAAATTACAAACTGTAGGCGTTTTGACAATATTTAATTTTTTTTTAATTACTGATTTAGCAAATTTAAATTTAAAAAATACATTTTGAAAATTTGGGCCATCAGACAAAACAAAGCAGTTAATTAATATTGAAGAAAGAAAAATAATAAATAAATATATATATATATATATATAAACTGTGTCTTGAATATATGTAATCTAAGAGACACTATGATGCATATTTTTGGGTTTAAAATAAAAAAAAAACGAGGCATCACATTAATTATGTATCATGAGCCAAAATCAAATGAGAACCACAAGGAAAAAGCTGAAAGGAAAACTGAGAACCTCTTCCTTTAACAGACAAAGTATACCTCAAACAAATTAGGTTAGTCAAAGTATGTGTTAGATGTGTAAATACATAGGACATGAGTGGTAAAAGAAACTGCTACGTATTCCTGTTGGTAAGGATTTTGAAAGATGTTGCCAAGGCCATGGATTCAAAACTTATGCACGTCAATCTCATCCTGGGGACTATGAAGTTACATTTTCCATCATTTTTGGGGATTACTATTTTGTTCTCATAAATCAAGCATATTGCTTCCCTTCTGATATTTTGGTACAACTCTCTCGCTATATATATATATATATATATATAGCAAGAGAGTTGTACCAAAATATCAGAAGGGAAGCAATATGCTTGATTTATGAGAACAAAATAGTAATCCCCAAAAATGATGGAAAATGTAACTTCATAGTCCCCAGGATGAGATTGACGTGCATAAGTTTTGAATCCCTGGCCTTGGCAGCATCTTACAAAATCCTTACCAACAGGAATACGTAGCAGTTTCTTTTACCACTCATGTCCTATGTATTTACACATCTAACACATACACTTAAATTTTTACATATATGACATCTTACCTATGCATGAAGGATGTACTTCATTTTTTTAAAGTTAAATTAGTGAACTTTTCTAGGGATATAAAAGATTTGGCTGGTATAAATGTAAAAAAGTAAAGTTTAGATGTTAAATATGTAAATATATAGGGGATTGTGTGGTATGTATGTAAATGCCCATTTTTTTAATGATACATAAAAGTTAACTAGTATTATATTGTTTCTTAAGCACCATAGCAAATATTATTCTGAAAATTTTCCATCCAAAATAAATAATATAACAAAACATAGTTTAGTACTTCTTACCTTCTCAAGGGGTTGCCATCAAGTTTCAGAACCTGGAGGTGAGACTCTAGCAAGCCCTGCTCAAAAAAGTTTTTTATTCAGAACATACAGCTTTTCAATCATTTCCCACTGCAAGCATGCATAGCAAGATTCTCAGAACATAAAAAATATACAAGAAATTGAAATAAAATGATAGAGAATAATTCATAAATGGTTTATAAAAACGACAACACAAATATTTCACATTCGAAGCAGTGATTCTTATAGTGATTTCAGTTCTAGCTAATAAGGAATGCAAGGAAGTCAGACCAATTCAGAAGGAAGCGCAGCAATGTTGTTGTTCGACAAGTCAAGCTCTTGAAGTGATGTTAGATTCCTTACTTCCTGTTCAGAAAAAAAATTAGGAATTTTTTCTGATGAATTTCAGAAATACGGAATTCACATGCACCCAGAAATGATTAAAGGAAAAAAATAAAAATCTCCACATGGTTACATAATATGACTGTATTTATGTCTCTGAATTCATATTCAAAACAAGGGATCAAATAGATAAAACTAATAAAGTCAATCTACATTAACACACAAAATTTTGACAATGTTTATGAGAAAATTGTTAAAATGGTCCCCTAAATTTTTGTAGGAAGCCAGTTTAGTCCCAAAGAATAAAAGTGTCAATTTAGTCTCCATACACTTTTAATGAGGGCTAAAATAGTTACCTCTGGGTTCTATATTTTAGCTCATATTAAAAGAGTCCATGAACTAATTTGACATATAATGATCACATGTAAATAGCCAGATGACTATTTTGACAATATACTCCATTGTTTATACAATATTTACACTACCATTTAAGGCAAAAGAGAATGTGATATATGAATTATCCACTCCAGATTGAATTCTAATCCCAATACCATGGCAACTTACTTTTAGAAGGTAAGTTATACCTCTAGATTTAGTCCCCATACACTTTTAATGAGGGTGTAAAAATTCTAGGGACTAATTTTATTCTTTTATGGACTCTGGGACTAAAATGACAACATGTAAATAGTCAGACGACTATTTTGACACTTTACTCCATTATTTATACAACATTAACACTAGCATTCAAGGCAAAAGATAATGTGAAATATGAATTATCCACTCCGGATTTAATTCTGAGCCCATTACTATGGCAACTTACTTTCAGAGGTAAGGTAAGCTATACCTCTGGTAGCAAGACAAGTAAATTCTGGCTTAAGTCAAGAACCCTAAGCTGCTGTAAGCTCAAAATACCCGATGGAATATGAGATAACTTCATTCTTCTGTAAATCACAAAAGCAGCCAGAAAATTGAATAAATGTGATTTTAGCAGTACGTGAAGGGATCCTGAAAGAGCCAAGTACAGACCTCAGGTGAAGTTCCTTCAACTGCGGGAACAAAGAAAATGCAGAAGAATCCAGAAGTGAAGAGGCATTGCCACTAAGGTCAAGTGATTCAAGCTTAGTGAGGGCTTCAAGGCCATTGAGAGGAATCTGTCCAAGTCAACAAATAATGAGTGCTTTTCGTTGAGTGTGAAACATGGCGAGTAACAGTTAATTAGAATATCCAGACATGTAAAAATAGAGCTGAAGGGGCCCTCCTAGATAATTTAGGCATTACCCTCCAGTTTATTGTTTGTTTCTTCTCAATTTTCAATTTTGACATACATAAGTGTTTGTTTTTGTCTCTCTTTTTTTACTATTACTTTCACGTACGTTGTTCGAGTTTTTTTATGGATTTGCTGATGATCTCAATTAAAAATACAACCTATATGAAATTCAATGATAAAAAGTTCATACAATTAACATTTACTCTAACAAAAAGAGTATTATTTCACTAACAAATAAATAACGCATAAACAAATAAGTATAATATAGTTGATAAAAACAATAATTTTAGTGCCAGTAATAACGTGTTTCATAACATTGAGCCAATTACACATAATGTTAGTGGGTGTTCCCATTGGCATTAATTCAACAGAAACTAAACCTCCAAAAGGACAATTATGATTTGGATGGGTTAATAATGAAAATAAGGCTGCTTAAGAGGAGCATTTTGAAGATCCTCAGTTAAGAATCCTAAGATCGGGTTTTATAAACATCAAACTAGATCCTAAGTAATTTATCTGAATGTAGCTCCCACTACTCTTCATTAAACACATCCAAGCTTAGGGGTTTATCTTAATTTTATTCTTTTTGTTCTTTGTTTTAGAAAGAGGGCTTAAGTTTTAGGCATTAGGGTTGAGGCTATCCTTATATGTGGCCTTGAATGTGGTTAAGTGGCCTCCACTAATATCTGCATTTGATTCATGGATCCTAGCTCACAGGTCCTCCTATCATGGAAAACACAATTAAATTTTGATTGATATTTATCAAAGTGGCAGATAAAACTAAAATCAACATGTCCGAATAGCTGTTTTATAATTGTCTTATTCTTCTTGAACTTTACATCAATCTCCAAAGTACCTTGAACATAGAATATAATCAACTCAAATATGCTAATGGCCCTTAAAATGTAGTGAGTAGTGAAGGATTGCTACGATATACTTTGGTTTTATGGTTGTATGGTTCTACTATTTAAGATACGGGTGTTATTTAGATTACAATTTTATTTGAATTTTAATGTAATTTATGAAATGTTTGTCATGCTCCATCCAATGTTCTTTAAAAATCAGCATCAACTAAAATGCTTAACTGTGATTATAGCCTTAATAGTTCACATTTGTTTTTTACTTTTAGGCATTAGGGTTGAGGCTATCCTTATAGTGCCTAATTCAGGTTCTACTCGACTATATTTATCTACTTCTTTCATATATTTTTTAACAAATCTCTCTGTAATACTATTTATCGGAGAGCAGAAACTAAAGCAATCCCTTCATTTCCATCTTTCTACAGTTTCTTTGTTCAATTATTATTATTATTATTTTTAGCACAAAAGGGATGGCATGATGATGAATGAGGAACTGACGTTTACATCTACTGGTGAAAAACAAAAAAGTAAATTTTTTTAAATATAATCATAGGTATCCCATCAGATTTAGATCATTATATATTCTTTTTTTTAATTGCTCAAGATATATGACATTATATGGGCATTCACTCTGACACAACATATCATATTCGTGAAGCTCCCCGGTGCTCACAACTTACGTCGTGTTTGGCACCCTGTTTTTGCTGCCAAAATGGTGGGGGAGGGGGGTCGTAATTTGTGTCTTTAGGGCAGAAACTCGGTTGTGAGCTCCCCTTCATCCATTCTCAAGGCCTTCAACACTCGCTATTAATGGTATGATGGTTCTTGTTTTATCATCTTCACAGTTTATCTTTTGGTAGTTTGATGGTTTTTATTTTACCATTTTCCCCTTTTGTTCTCTTGCTTGTCTGACAAATTGCATTAACCTAATGGAAATCATGAAAGATCAGCTGATAGACTAATTTGATTACTCTAATTGCATTTCATTGCCTCTGCTTTAAGAAGATATATGTGCACTGTTCTTTGTTTTGAAAATTTATGTTGAAGCAATGTTATTTATTAAAGTTCTGATATTATATGGTTAATTCGGTTGCTATTGTGTAGAGAACCATTTTCTATAAAGAAATATGAGCACATCTGTTTTATTTACCTCCACCACAAGTTTTCATTGATCAGATGGAAATTTGAAAGTTCGGTTGTTAGATAAGTTAGATAAAGTGCATTACATTAACTGCATTTCCATCTTGAAAAATAATTTCTGGAGAAATGTTTGAGCACTATTTATTTATATTTGCTTTTTAAATAAAATCATTGAAAATGTGTTTGAGCTGATGCAAAATGAAGGTTAGATGCTGGATAAGCAACCACCTTCCATTTTTTCTACTGTTCAATTAGGTAAAGTTACACATGGAAAAATATATGTGCATTGCTCTTTGTTTTGAAAATCTATGTTGAAGCTATTTTATACATTAAAGTTGTGATGTTAGAAGATTAATTTGCTTGCACTTGCCTCTTATTCAATATAAAGAAACATTTTCAGGAGAGAAATTTAAGCATTATTATTTGATTGATTGTTTGTTTGTTTTTTTTGGAAAAATTATACCACTGAGAATGTCTTTATTCTGATACAAAAGTGAAGGTTAGATGCAAAATATAGATGTCACCTTCCATTTTGATCCTGCTAAATCAAGAAAAGTTATACATGGAGAGATATATATGCACCGCTCTTTGTTTTGAAAATTGCTCTTCGTTTTGAAAATTTATGTTGAAGCAATTTTAAATATTAAAGTTATGATGTTATGTGTTTAATTTGATTGCTATTGCCTTTTCTTCAATCTAGAGAAATATTTTCTGGAAAGAAATTTTAGCAATGTGTTTTTTTTTTTTTTGGAAAAATTATACCATAATGGATATGCTTCTTCTGATGCATATGTGATGGTTAGATGCTAGATATTGATAAGACCTTCCATTTTCAACTTGCTGAATCAGAAAAAGTTATGGAATGAGAGATATTGTATGCACAACTCTTTTTTTTTTTTTGGAAAATTTATGTAGGGGGTAGTTTATATATTAAAGTTTTATATATTAAAGATCTGATGTTAGATGATTAATTTGTTTGCTCATACCTATTCTTCAATCCAGAGAAACATTTTCTGAGGAAAAATTTTAGCACAGTTTATTTTTTTTTGAAAAATTATACCATTTGGAATGTCTCCGGAGAGATATATCGGAAATGCCTTTGATATTATATTGGGAATGTCTTTGAGCTGATGCAAACCTGAAGTTTAGAAGCCGAATAATTTGGATTATGCTTTGGTACTTGGGATGGTTATAGATTTTTCTGCCGCGATGCATTTCATATTTGAAATGTTATTTAGAGCAATAATGAAAAAAAACTATTAAAGGGCTTAACCACCGACCACCAATTGTCACTTTTAAAATTGACAAATAAGTTTTGCCACATATACTACCTGTTATTAGATCACAGATACAAGTGTTTATCAATGATGCTACATTGGTCTTGAAGCCTAAATGATAAAAATGGTGATCTTGGATGGAGCCTTCTTTGATTAAAAGATTTCACTGAGCTCTAATGGTTTGTTCGAGGTGTTGTTTTGGCTAGCATGATTGAACAAGAGAAAAGTGAAAGGAAATAACTTATCTAGCATCTAAACTTCATGTTTGTAGCAGAGCAAAAGACATTCTCAATAATATACCTTTTCAAATAAAAACAAACAGTGCTCAAATTTATCTTCAGAAAATATTTCTTTGGATTGAAAGAAACAATGAAATGCAATTACTGTAAAACACTGTATCTAACTTATCTAATAGCTAAACTTCCAGATTTCCATCTGATCAATGCAATTTTCTGGTGGTGGCAGAGAGAACATGAGAAATATTTATTAAGTTTAATGAAGAAGATGTGCTCATATTTCTCTCCATAAAATATTTCTCTGGTTGGAGGAAGAGACAAGTGCAACCAAAATAACTACCTAACATCATAACTTTAATATATAAAATAGCTTTAACATAGATTTTCAAAACAAAGAGCAATGCACATATATCTTTCCATGCATAACTTTTCCGAATTGAACATAATGAAAATGAAAAGTGATAACTTTGTTGAGCAAGTTGGGATTTTGAAACCAAAGAGTTTCAATGTTTGATATATGTTGATACATGAATTGTGTGATGTTGGTTTAGTTCTTGCTATTTATTTGATGTTGTTTGTTTGGTGAGTTTGTGGACCTATTAGTTTCTTGAGTTTGTGCAATTGTTCGTTCGCAGTGACGGTTTTGAAGTTTGTTTCGGTGATGCGTTTCATTTTTTTGAAATGCTTTGTAAAGTGATGATGGAAAAAACAGAATAAATGGCTCAACCGATCACCAATTGTGAATTTAATAATTGACCACACATACTTGTTACAGATACTACCTCGTTTTAAGCCTAAATGACATAATTGGTGATCCTGGATGGAGCCTTTTCTAATAACTTGATCTCATTTAGCTTTACTTTGAAATCTTCTTTTCACCTCTTTTTGCCTTTAAATAATTTTGCTTTACTTGCTAAATAATATTATTTCGACCACATTTTCTTATCGATTGATACATCATATGGGTAAATAAAAGGAATGTGGGATGTTTGTCATTTGGGATAGAGAAACAAATATAATAGTCTGTGATTTATGCTTGAGGAAGATAAAAATTAGCAATACACCGACCAGACATTTCAAAACAGAATATTGGCAAAATATCACAAAAAATTTTCAAGAAAGAACTAATAAAAAATATCATATCTAATGCGCGCACTGCTCTGCATGGATACCCGACAATGACAAATGTTCCAAAGCTGTTGGATTCTATTCTAGAGATTTTTTTATTACATACTCCTCTACTTATTTGCTGTAAAAATTCTAGATGACCAAAATAAACGGGAGACTTTCTTTACCTGGCGTTGGAACAGAGGATTCCTTATCTCTGATATTTTTTAGAGAATTAGACAAGCTAGTTGCATTTTTTTATTTGTTACTACTATTTTGGATTTTTTATTTGTAATAATTTACAATTCCAGGATGAATATGGATTGTTTCATGTTTATTTGGCATTTCAGTATTTATGGATTTGAATATTTGTAATGTTTTCATTATGAGTCATTTAAACAATTATCTACACTACCATCATAATATGTTCTTATTAAACTCTAACATGCATCTTTTAGACAGATGGATCCACCAAATGAAGAAGAAATTATAGAGACAATCGAGAGAGCAACGATCCTTACTACAATAGTTTGTGTCATCAATGAGTATTTTCAAAAAAAAAATTGTGTAAGACATCTTGTGTGTCATCATCATCTTTAGGTGACAAATAGGTTGAGGAATTACTCGAAGCTCATCCAAGCAGAATTCATAGCATGTTCCAGATGTCAAAAAACCTTTTATGTGATTTGCTCGATGAATTGCAGTCTAAAAATGATTTACATAAATCGTCGCACTTTATATCTTGAAAAATTCTAGCCATCACGTTTTTTATTGTCACACAATGAGTTCATCAGTAGCGATTCCACTTTTGCGCAAACACCATGAGAAATCCATAGCGATTCGAGATACATGTTGTTCTCCAAGGTATCAGTATTTCTACCTATTATAACATTACTACATTAAAGAAAAAAATAAAGGTCTAAAATTTTTTTAAAAACTAATTGTATTAGATCAATTGATGACATGCATGTCGATATACGCATGGGAAATGATGAGAAGATCAAATATCCTAGACGGTGTAGGGTTGTTACATAAAGCATCTTAACAGTGTGTGATTTCAATGTATTTTACGTTTTTGATGACTAGTTAGGAAGAGAGTGCAATGATGAGAAGATCGCATATCCTGGACGGTGTAGGGTTGTTACATAGAGCATCTTAGCAGTGTGTGATTTCAATGCATTCTACGTTTTTGATGACTGGTTAGGAAGAGAGCGCTCATGATAATCAAATTTTAAATTTGCAACCCGACGACGTGGATAAAAATTTTCAATATCTCCCCAATGTTAGTACATTTAAAATATTACATGAATCTTTTCATTTTAGAATATGCACTCATGATGTTATTATTAAGAAATATATTACCTCGTCAATTCAGGATATCCATTACAACGGGTTTCTTGAAGCCATTTCCCGATACGAGGTATCACATTCCAGATTTTGAGTGCAGCTGCCAAGTACTTAGTGAGAGAAATAAACTCTTCAATAAAATACACTCGTCATTACAGAGTGTTATCCATAGAGCAATCAGTGTATGGAAGAAGTGGGTCATACTCTGAAATATGCCGACGTAATTCTTCAAAAAACAAGTCAAGATAGTTGTTACAACAATAATGCTCCATAATTTTTTACAAAGACATCCATCCCAAGACGATATTGATGTCAGGGTCTTAGACAACCTGCATGCCATAAAAAACATTCGAACATAGGGTCGGACATTCAATGCCCAATGAGGACTTTGGTATGAACGAATACAATACATACGAGGGAGAATATGTGAAATATGTGATCCAGGTAAGAGAAGATATTATTGATGCTTTGGTGAATGTATCAAATGTATTTATGCAGTATTACCTACCGACTTCTTGTTGATGATTCTTATTTCAGCTGTACGATGATACTTTCTAAATCTTTGTAGCATTCTGTGTTAAGGTTTTCTTTATGTATCCTTTTTAAGTTTGATTTTTCTTGTAATATTGTTTAATTTTTTTTAATGTTTCTGTCGCATATCTACTTTTTTGGTCAATTGAAGTCATAATGTATTGTAATCACGAGAAATATGAGTTCAAGAGCATCAGGTACTTCGAGTGTTCCATCCTGCCACTGTGACGCACGGTGTAATGATTACCATTCAAAAAAGGAAAACAGCTGCAGAAGAAGATTTTACTGTTGTCCTAGAAACATGACACCTAAATATTGTTAAAAATTGCAATTATTTTCATTCGATTGTTGACACAGATGTGACACAGATAAGTTCGCTCCAGACAGTGATCAAGTCAGAAGAGATGTTGTTATGGAAAGGAGATTATCCCGAAAACTTGATCGTAAAGACATGAAAACAAATATCATTCTAGGCTTGCTGATTATTTTGGTGATTCTCTTTATTTTGTTATCTGCATGAAATGACCAGCATTAAATGACCAGTCATTTTTTTATGTATTATGTCATTATTCTAATTATTTTGAAAACTGTAATTATTGTGATATATTACATATATATATATAAGAACAAAACAGTCTTTTTCATTAGAAATAACAACAACACAATAGGTTATCCAAACAAACTCCCACTTTTCCCACATAAACTTTCTCACAGCACTTGAGAAGTTGTTTCCTCAAGAAGCAACAGCTACTTCTGCTTCTTGAAAAAGACCCAGCCGCCCCAAATGCACCATTAATCATACATAATTTCACAGTCAAAGAAATTTAGACATTACTTTCCACGAGTTTACTTTCAAATGTAAAATAAATGTAAGATATAATGAGATAGAATTTAAAAGGTTTTTGTATATAGAAGATTAGTTTGCTTTCATAATTTTAACTACATTCCTCCAGCTTTTTTTTCTTTACTCGTAGAAACTTCGCAGTATTCAAAGACAAGGAAAAAAAAAATAATTCAAAACCTTTTAATATTGATATTACAAAGAAAAGTATAATCTTCTACGATGCACCCAAGATAAATTAAGATAACAAGAAGGAAAACAATAAAGGAGATTAGTTTGAAGAGGCTTAATAAACTGTAAATTGCAATGCTTCTCTAAATTCTTAGGGGCTGGGTTTTGGATGATTTGTTGTTTGGAAGTTTTTAGCTATATCTTGGTTATGGTAGGTGGTTTATCACTTGTTACCCTCTTACTCGTGCAATCGTGTGATTATGAGATTGGAGCATGAGAAAGATACTGCACCTGAAGCTGGACGCAACATATGGTGTCTCCTTCTTGCGGCCATCTGTGATTTTCTACTCCTAGGATGTAGAAATTGCAGGAATTGGGTGCTTACTGTTCTTCCTATTTGGAATTTAAAATTAAACTGGTTGTTCTTTGGTTGATTTGAAATTTAAAATTAAATTGAAAATTAATTTAAACTTCGACTGGGACTGATTTTATAGCAATCTTATTATGAGGACTCTTAACACTTGTTGAAATGAAATATGTAATTAGAAACTTTAGTCAAGAAGAAAATTTATTTTTCTAATTTCAATCTTGTGAGTATAAGCTGAATGAGCAATTCCTTCGAGTGTGATAAAATGTGACTATTTAATTTTAGAGAAGTCATATATTCATAGCATTAGGCTTTTTTTTTAATAGTATTTATATTTTATATTTTATTGCATCTGCAAAATTTATTATTTACATTAGTGCTCATGAATTTGATGAGAAAGTGATGTCGGAATCCAATTTATGAAAATTAATTTTAGTAATATGACATGTTGTATGGTTTCATGCAAAGAAAATATAAATGTATCTCATGCCGTCAATTAATTCAACAACTTACTTACCATAAGAAAACAAGAAAAACTAAGTATCCACACGCACTTTACCTTCGACAGGGGATTATTATCAAGCTTCAAAAAAGAAAGACTGGGTAGGGATGATAATATCGCACCAGGCCATTGCGCTATCTTGTTCCCGGAAAGAATCAGTACCTGCAAATTTTTGTTCAACATAAGTATGCGTTGGAATAAAGAAATGAAGTTAGCATTTCACCGATTTGCACATTATTACTAAAATTATCAAATATATTAATGAAAGGAAGGTTTTTTTTACATAGAGAGATAATAGTCGACACATGTAAATTTTTAATGAATGATATAATTGAGTAGGATGTTTGAAACCTGGATTCTATTATACAAGGCATAGATGCATCAAATAAAATGACAACATAGGATGCCTCTGATAGAAATTTGAAAGAACACACTTGTTAGAAACATAGGAGATACTTATTAAGGCGAGGAAATCCATATTTTGGGTAGTGATGTTTACTACCGTTGTTTCACTTCATAGTTTTTGTTTAAAAGTTTGTCTTTGAACGTAACAAGGTATATGATGAGTTCTCCAATATTTTGATTACCTTATTAGGTTTGTCTTAGACCAACAACTAAGGTCAATTTAGTCTTTTATTAATTATTGTGGGGTTTAAATAGAGTTTATTATGCTCAGGGTTGGGCTAAACTATGAGATTTTTGTCTTTAGTCTTAGGATTAGGATTTGGGAGAGATCACCTACCTCTCGAATTGTAGGCGTTAGGATTTAGGTTTGGGAGAGTCAATCTACATCTTGAATTGTAAATCACTCATTGCATTTTTTTATTTGCTTGTAAATTAGTTAAATTAATCCTAATTTGGGTTTTCCCATACATTTTTTGCATTTTTTTTGTCGATTTTGGCTTCGATTCATATCAGTTTGGTTTATTATTACAAGTAGATTCAATTCAAAGCTTGCACATGGGTACCAATGTCCCGCAATTTCTATGTTTGCGGCAAACAATCTCTACTATTTATTTTATTCTTTGGATTTTTGTTCTAGGCTTCTTACAAAGGAGAAAATATTTGGTGTGGAGTCTGGACGTAATTTTGCGTCCGGATGCCAATAGAACAACACCACCGAACTTATGAAGGACCAACATATTGGGCTAATGTTGGGGTGATCTTGTGGTTTTTGGAATAAGATATTAATGGGGTGGTACCGAGGTGGTGTTGAGGTGGCACTTGAGTGGTGTTGGGTTTGTATTGAAGCAGTATTGGGGTGGCGATATTGAAGTAAATTAGTAGTGGTGTTAGGTGTGACATTTATGGGGTGATATTGAAGTGGTTTTGAGGTGTTATTGAGTCAATATTCAAGTAATATTGAGTGGATTAGTAATGTCGTTGAGTTGTTTTGGGGTGGTATTCAAGTGTTATTCCGGTTATCTACTGTCTTTCCTCACTCATCAAACAAAGTCTCCTTGTCAAATCAAGTACACATTTTTTAGTAATAAATCTATGAATATATATAGCCGAAATTTAATGTATGAAACAGTATAGTGAACAAATAATGCCAAAAAATTTGTGTTGGAGAAATATATTTAGCAACAACAAGAACAACAACAAAGCCTTAATCCCACTACGTGGGGTCGGCTACATGAATCCTTTTTCTCCATTGCGCCCTATAACATGCGGTGAGCGTGCATCGAACAAAGCCTATATATTTAGCGATGAAGAATAATTTATACATCTAAATAACTATACACTGATTAAGAATGACCTAACTATCTCGAAACTCCTCCGCTCTTGTTTTTCCCTCTTTCACTTACATTTTTTTATCACACAAATCCCTAAAAAATTCTAAATGAGTTTAATAAGTGCTCAACGATGCAGAGAGAAGAAATACCCGAAATTGATAGACATCATTACGTTCGACAACGTGACGGCTCCGATTCTCCAAGCTGAAACTCATCCCCTGCGCCAGCGACACACATCCGAACCTCATGAGAAAAACGGGAAAAACTAATAAAGGCGCGACGCGGGTTCGAGCAGAACAGGAAACCATAACAATGGAGAATGGAACGACGTAGGTTTGAATAGGAGAACAACTTTTTTTCGTAATTGGGCTGTTCGGGCCGGGATCGCTCGCCTCTAAAAATACAACTTTTTCTCCCTCTTATTTGATATATTGTGTGGGTCCTCCATATGCTGGGTGGGGTTGTTTCATTGGCGTTCGAACACAAAACTGCGCACAGACTCGACACCAAATATTTTCTCCTTGTAAAGTGCACTATTTCATGTTCGTAATGTCTGTGGCTATTATGTTGAAGGTATTTATCTTTGTTATTGTTCTTTGTACTACAGTAGCAACACCTACCTTCAGCTTCAAGTTTGCATCCATGAAGGATTAGTATTGCTTGTTGTTATTGTGTGAAGCCTAATAATAATGTTCAAAGTTCACTCAAAGCATTGGCACAACACTGGAAGGGGCTCAAGAGGGCTCTCCAACAAGGGGGGG
>NW_018164478.1:3121858-3127096 GCF_001263595.1 Phalaenopsis equestris | reverse complement strand
TGCCCCTGGTACTGAGTGCCCCACCAAATGCTCCAGGACTCGAGCATGTGGAAAGATAGCATCCAGAAGCAAGCTTTCAACTTTTCACAAATAAAGTGTTCGAAAACTCGACGCTCGGGGCGAGCGATCCAACACCCAGAAGAACGACTCTAGGACTCGAGCGCATGGAAAGGCAGCGCCCAGTTCACACCTTGCACCCAATCATCAGAAAACCCAACACTCAGAAGTAGCGTCCAGATGCCTGTAACCGATTTTTGCAGTTCGAGGCTTTAAGTTTCGGGTTTCTTCACCACTGGAGGGGCGAGCAAAGTAAAATGAAGCGGTAGTGTTTGCGTGTTATGGGTGAATTTCTAAAATTTCTCTCGTGTGATTGAGAGAGGAGGTGCATTTGTGAGTTCCAAGATTGTAGAGAGGATTTGACTGTGGTAAAATCAGTACATTTCTTCACATTTCATAGTGAAGCATTTGGACACCAGCGCCTAGTACTAAGTGCCACACCAAATGCTCCAGGACTCAAGCGTGTGGCCCAGGAGCAAGTTTACAACTTTTCAAAAACAAGGTGTTTGGGAACTCGACGCTCGGGGCGGGCAGTCCAACACCCAAAAGAACGACTCCAGGACTCGAGCACATGGAAAGACAACGCCCAGTTCGCACCTTGCACCCAATCATCAGAAAACCCAACACTCAAAAGTAGCGTCCAGATGCTTGTAACTGATTTCTGCAGTTCGAGGCTTTAAGTCTCGGGTTTCTTCACCGCGGGAGGGGCGAGCGAAGTAGCATGAAGCGGTGTATGCGTGTTATGGGTGGTGAATTTCTAAAATTTCTCTCGTGTGATTGAGAGAGGAGGTGCATTTGTGAGTTCCAAGATTGTAGAGAGGATTTGAGTGTGGTGAAATCAGTACATTTCTTCACATTTAATAGTGAAGTTCTTTGTATGTCGTGGCTCCATAGTTTTTTTCTATTTTCGAGTTTTCTCTACGTTAAAATTTATTTATTTCTTATTTGTGTGCTTCTGCTCAGTTTATTTGTTCCTGATCTTTCAAATATGTGTTTTTCTGCAAGTTCTTGGAAGTTCAAATCCTCCTAATAAGCGGTATTAGAGCAGGGTTTTTTTTCTAAAGATATTTGAATTGAGCGGGAGTAATGACCAACGAAGCAAGATACAAGGTGAAGATATTCAATGGTTCGAACTTTGTGTTATGAAAAATTCGACTTGAAAATTTATTGTATAAAAAAAAAACTGTATTTTTCACAGGAAGGAATCACCCAAAAACTTGAATCGAGGCATCTGAAAGAATGGGAACTGTTTGACTGAACAACACTAGCTTTAGTCTATCTTTCACTTTTTTCCATCTGTTGAATTCAATATTTTGAATGAAAAAATTACGATATATCTCGACTGCACTAGCAAATTTGTCATAGCGTTAAAATTAATCAAATGGTCGGTCCCGGGGGTTTCATGGCGTCTGGTACTAAGTGCCCCACCAAATACTCTAGGAATCGAGCATGTGGAAAGATAGCGCCCAAAAGCAAGTTTTCAACTTTTCGGAAATAAGACATTTGGAAACTTGACGCTCGGGACGAGCGATCCAACGCCCAGAAGAATGACTCCAAAATTCGAGAGCAAGGAAAGGCAGCGCCCAGTTGACACCTTGCACGCGGGAGGGGGGGAGGGGGGGGGAGGACACCAGCGTCTGGTACTAAGTGCCCCACCAAATGCTCTAGGACTCGAGCATGTGGAAAGATAGCGCCCAAAAGCAAGTTTTCAACTTTTCGAAAACAAGGCATTTGGAAACTTGACGCTCGGGACGAGCGATCCAACGCCCAAAAGAATGACTCCAGAATTCGAGCGCTTGGAAAGGCAGCGCCCAGTTCACACCTTGCACCCAACCATCAGAAAACCCAACACTCAGAAGTAGTGTCCTGATGCCTGTAACCGATTTCTGCAGTTTGAGCTTTAAGTCTCGGGTTTCTTCACCGCGGGAGGGGCGAGCGAAGTAGCATGAAGCGGTGTATGCATTTTATAGGTGAATTTCTAAATTTCTCTCGTGTGATTGAGAGAGGAGTTGCATTTGTGAGTTTCAAGATTATAGAGAGGATTTGAGTGTGGTAAAATCAGTATGATTCCTAACATTTCATAGTGAAGTTCTCTGTATGTCGTGGCTCCATAGTTTTTTTCTATTTTCAAGTTTTCTCCGAGTTAAATGTTTTTTTATTTCTTATTTGTGTGCTTCTGCTCAATTTGTTTGTTCCTGATCTTTCGAATATGTGTTTTTTCTACATGTTCTTGGAAGTTCATACCTCCTAATAAGCAGTATTAGTGCAGGGTTTTTTTTTCTGAATCTATTTGAATTGAGTGGGAGTAATGACCAACGAAGCAAGATACAAGGTGAAGATGTTCATTAGTACGAACTTTGTGTTATGAAAAATTCAACTTGAAAATTTATTGTATCAAAAGAGACTGTATTTTTCACAGGAAGGAATCACCAAAAAACCTGAATCGATGACTCTGAAAGAATGGGAACTGTTTGATTGAACAACACTAGCTTTAATCCGTCTTTCACTTTTTTCATCTGTTGCATTTAATATTTTGAATGAGAAAACTACGATAGATCTCGACTGCACCGAAAAATTTGTCATAGTGTTAAAATTATTCAAATGATCAATCACGAAAATATCTGGGGGGGAACACTAGCGCCTGGTACTAAGTGCCCACCAAATGCTCCAGGACTCGAGCATGTGGAAAGATAGCGCCCAGAAGCAAGTTTTTAACCTTTTGAAAACAAGGCGCTCAGAAACTCGACGCTCGGGACAAGTGATCCAACGCCCAGAACGACTCCAGGACTCGAGCAAATGGAAAGGCAGCGCCCAGTTCGCACCTTACACCCAATCATCAGAAAACCCAACACTAAGAAGTAGCATCATGATGCCTGTAACCGATTTTTGCAGTTCAAGGCTTTAAAGTCTCGGGTTTCTTCATCGCGGGAGGGGTGAGCGAAGTAACATGAAGCGGTGTATGCGCGTTATGGGTGAATTTCTAAAATTTCTCTCATGTGATTGAGAGAGAAGGTGCATTTGTGAGTTCCAAAATTGTAAAGAGGATTTGAGTGTGGTAAAATCATGATTCCTGACATTTCATAGTGAAGTTCTCTGTATGTCGTGGCTCCATAGTTTTTTTCTACTTTCGAGTTTTCTTCGAGTTAAATCTTTTTTTATTTCTTATTTGTGTGCTTCTGCTCAATTTGTTTGTTCTTGATCTTTCGAATATGTGTTTTTTTTCTGCAAATTCTTGGAAGTTCAAATACTCCTAATAAGCGGTATTAGAGCAGGGCTATTTTTTCTGAAGATATTTGAATTGAGTGGGAGCAATGACCAACGAAGCAAGATACAAGGTGAAGATGTTCAATGGTAAGAACTTTGTCTAATGAAAAATTTAACTTGAAAATTTATTGTATCAAAAGAAACTATATTTTTAACAGGAAGGAATCACCAAAAAATCTGAATCGATGATTCTGAAAGAATGAGAACAGTTTGATTGAACACTAGCTTTAATCCGTCTTTCACTTTATTCATCTGTTGCATTCAATATTTTGAATGAGAAAACTACAATAGATCTTGACTGCACTAAAAAATTTGTCAGTGTTAAAATTATTCAAATGGTCAGTCACCGAAATACCTGGAGGTGGGGGGAGTGGCGACACCAGTGCCTGGTACTAAATGCCCCACCAAATGCTCCAGGACTGCGGGAGGGGGGGAGGGGGGGGGAGGACACCAGCGTCTGGTACTAAGTGCCCCACCAAATGCTCTAGGACTCGAGCATGTGGAAAGATAGCGCCCAAAAGCAAGTTTTCAACTTTTCGAAAACAAGGCATTTGGAAACTTGACGCTCGGGACGAGCGATCCAACGCCCAAAAGAATGACTCCAGAATTCGAGCGCTTGGAAAGGCAGCGCCCAGTTCACACCTTGCACCCAACCATCAGAAAACCCAACACTCAGAAGTAGTGTCCTGATGCCTGTAACCGATTTCTGCAGTTTGAGCTTTAAGTCTCGGGTTTCTTCACCGCGGGAG
The DNA here is from genome assembly GCF_001263595.1 of Phalaenopsis equestris. NCBI lineage: Eukaryota > Viridiplantae > Streptophyta > Magnoliopsida > Asparagales > Orchidaceae > Phalaenopsis > Phalaenopsis equestris. Next base: position 3,123,026 of record NW_018164478.1, on the reverse strand, counting down.
GGGCGAGCGAAGTAGCATGAAGCGGTGTATGCATTTTATAGGTGAATTTCTAAATTTCTCTCGTGTGATTGAGAGAGGAGTTGCATTTGTGAGTTTCAAGATTATAGAGAGGATTTGAGTGTGGTAAAATCAGTATGATTCCTAACATTTCATAGTGAAGTTCTCTGTATGTCGTGGCTCCATAGTTTTTTTCTATTTTCAAGTTTTCTCCGAGTTAAATGTTTTTTTATTTCTTATTTGTGTGCTTCTGCTCAATTTGTTTGTTCCTGATCTTTCGAATATGTTTTTTTTCTACATGTTCTTAGAAGTTCATACCTCCTAATAAGCAGTATTAGTGCAGGGTTTTTTTTCTGAATTTATTTGAATTGAGTGGGAGTAATGACCAACGAAGCAAGATACAAGGTGAAGATGTTCACTAGTACGAACTTTGTGTTATGAAAAATTCAACTTGAAAATTTATTGAATCAAAAGAGACTGTATTTTTCACAGGAAGGAATCACCAAAAAACCTGAATCGATGAATCTGAAAGAATGAGAACTGTTTGATTGAACAACACTAGCTTTAATCCGTCTTTCACTTTCTTCATCTGTTGCATTTAATATTTTGAATAAAAAAACTATGATAGATCTCGACTGCACTGACAAATTTATCATAGTATTAAAATTATTCAAATGGTCGGTCACCGAAATACCTAGGGGGGGTGCGACACCAGTGACTGGTACTAAGTGCCCCACCAAATGCTTTAGGACTCGAGTGTGTGGAAAGATAGCGCCCAGGGGCAAGTTTTCAACTTTCGAAACAAGGCGTTCGGAAACTCGACGCTTGAGACGAGCGATCCAACACCCAGAAGAACGACTCCAGGACTGAAGCGCATGGAAAGGCAGCGCCCAGTTCGCACCTTGCACCCAACCATCAGAAAACCTAGCACTTAGAAGTAGCGTCCAGATGCCTGTAACTGATTTTTGCAGTTCGAGGCTTTAAGTCTCGGGTTTCTTCACCGCGGGAGGGGCGGGCGAAGTAACATGAAGCGGTGTATGCGTGTAATGGGTGAATTTCTAAAATTTCTCTCGTGTGATTGAGAGAGGAGGTGCATTTGTGAGTTCCAAGATTATAAAGAGGATTTGAGTGTGGTAAAATCAGTACATTTCTTCACATTTCATAGTGAAGT
>NW_018164478.1:3118450-3119825 GCF_001263595.1 Phalaenopsis equestris | reverse complement strand
ACCCGGACGCGCAGCCCGCGGGCCGGCTGCAGGGGTCGACCAGCGGTTTGCGTTTAGTGTAAGAACTCAAACACGGTTTCAGATAAGCTGACGAAACGTGCGAACCAAACGGTACAACGGCGTTTTGAAAACGCCGCCCGCACATATAAGCTGCCACAAACAGACCCTAAAAACCCTACAAGACATTACAAAAAAAGTACTTTTATAACATTGAGTCCTGTGTGGCTTAGGGTTTGTTAAAAAAAAAAATTTTTTTTGAAAGAAGTTTTTGAGGGATTTTTAGGGAGATTTGAGTGCTTTTCTACCTCTATTACCCATTCGATTAGGGTAATCTCTTCGCTGTGTTCTCTGTTGGAAAGGAAGCTTTATTCCTCTTTTGCTTTAAGTTACGAAAAGGAGAAGAGGTATTCTTCTATCCCATCCTATTTCATATTATTTCATATATCATGAATGTTGGAATTACTTTTTTTTTGGGGGGGGCTTTAGTTACCTTCTCTTGCTGCCCCTAGATGAAATACATGGTTAGAAAGATATTTTGAACGCTGAAACTACTTTTTTGGGGCTTTATCCTGCATCTCTTGCTGCCCCTAGTTGAAATACATGTTAGAAAGTTTGAAGCTTATGTTATTGCTCATTTTGCTGTCCTTCGTTGAAATAAATGCTGGAAGTTGATGTTAAGTCCTGGAAATCCCATTTGAAGCTTATGTTATTGCTCATTTTGCTGCCTTTTGTTGAAATAAATGCTGGAAGTTGATGTTAAGTCCTGGAAATCCCATTTGAAGCTTATGTTATTGCTCATTTTGCTGCCTTTTGTTGAAATAAATGCTGGAAGTTTATTTGAAGTCCTGGAAATCCCATTTGAAGCTTATGCTATTGCTCATCTTGCTGCCTTTTGTTGAAATAAATGCTGGAAGTTTATTTGAAATGTTGGAAATCACATTTGAAGCTTATGTTATTGCTCATTTTGCTGCCCCTGGTTGAAATATGTGCTGGAGGGTTTTATTTGTTATTTGCAAAAGGTGGAAGGTTTTAGTGCTTTGCTCATAAAATCTGAAAGCATCGTTACCTTATTTGCAAAGGTTGGAAGCCTTGATGCTTATGTCTTGCAAAATCTGAAATGTTAGGTGGCCTATTTGCAAAATCTGAAACTTTGGGTGGCTAATTTGCAAAATCTGGGTGGCTAATTTGCAAAATCTGGGTGGCTAATTTGCAAAATCTGAAACTTTGGGTGGCTAATTTGTGAAAATCTGAAATTGTTGGGTGGCCTATTTGTCAAAATCTGAAAACTTTGGTGTTTTATTTTTGCAAAAATCTGAAATATTTGGGCTATGTATTTGCAAAAATCTGAAACATTTGGGCTATGTATTTGCAAAAT
>NW_018164478.1:3047202-3117224 GCF_001263595.1 Phalaenopsis equestris | reverse complement strand
TACTGCATGCTTAGTTACTGTGATACACTATGCCTTAGATTAGGATAATCTAGTGGTTAGGCGTATTTTCAAAACTAAAACTAAACCAGGAGGTACTACTACAAGGAGTTTGGAGCAAACATCGTGGGCAGCACGGCAGGGGATAGCTTCAAGATGAATCTGCAGCAGCAAAACACATTCACATCACCTATACACTTTCTTTAGTTTAAATAACCCCTAGGATCATTTCTTTAGGCTTTTTGCACAACTTTGCTGTGTAATTATAAGTCCTAACGTTTTAGGATTCCGAGGTTACCATTCAGTACGGTGTAAATCCTCATGTCTTCTAGGCTATTTGCACAGTCTGACGTTGTGCAAACATAAGTCTTAAGTCTTAAATAATTTGCAGGATTGAAATATTAAATAATCATCATTTCAAAGACATAAAGCCGAACAATAGGATAGTTGGGACATCTCTGGGGTTTTCTCCTAGATCTGTGATGTCCTTACTTTTCTTCCATTTGGATTCCTTAAATAATTGTTCCTATTTTGAGTCATTCTCATTTGATTTTCCCATGTCCAATCGTGAAAACCTAAACTTTGAAATCTTGAAAGCGAAACCACCTGATCTTAATCGAGAGTTTTCTTAAGTGATTTCGATCATTTAAGATGTAATTAACTATAGGGGCTTGCCTCTATAGGGAACCAGGAACCCAGATAAAATAAACCCTATCTAATTTTTATGTTAGATAGGGGAACTTGTTGGCCTTTTTATAAAATATTTCGCAGATCAAAACGGATGTCACAAATTGTTTAGTCTAGATGATTGAATCTCTATTACAAGTGATATATTTATTCTTCGGGATAAGTGTATTGCTTGTAGCATTGTATTAAATCATCTAAACTATTTAAAAATGTGAGACTCGTTTGATCTCACTCATTTTAAAAATTAAAATGTTACTTCTTTAAAAAAAAAGGTTATATTTATATTTAAATTATTTTTAAAAGCACAAAATCATCACTCCTTTTCAAACTACGAAGGTTGAACAATAAAACGGCCGACAACACTGCTCAGAGTTTCTCTCGCTTGGAAACCGTGGAAACTGTTTCATCTCCTTCGTCTGTTTGACGACGTCTCCTCCCTCGACTTCGTCCCTAGAAGATAAGTCATCTTATTTTTTTCTTCTTCTTCTCTCCCTCGCCTCGCCTGCGTCTCTCATGCTCACTCTCAATTTCTTCCCTGAGGTTCAAAAGAAATACCCAACTCTTAAAAAGAAATCGTAGTGCCTATGAATCAAACTTTTGTTGTCGATTCAAATTTTTTTCTTTTATTTATTTTATGTAACTTATATTATTATTATTATTATTATTTTGTTATTATAATCTCTCCTCATAAAAATTTTGTCCTCAAAATTTGCATATCATTGATCTGTTTAAAATCATATAATTTATTACAAATTTCTTAAGTTTTATTTTAGAATTTTACGTTAATTATTTTGTTGGCTCTTTCAATAAATTCATTATTTAATCTAAACAATTTCTCTGATATCACTTTTGTCATAACTCAGCCTGATAATTTAGAATTAATCAAATCAAAAACTGTAGTCGAATGATATTAATCTTTCTTTTAAACCATACAATAATCAATCATTACTTTCGATAATAAAAAGAGCCACTAAAATCACAAATATACTAAACAAAAATCTAATTCATCCAAAATATCAATATGTTGTGAGAGTCAAATAACATCACAATCCAACTAACAATAGTACAATATTTCTTAGAATTAAATACCATAAGAACTAGAAGCAAAATAAACAATCTACTACCTAGTAGTAGTCCTCCTGTTTTAAATCAAATCACTCATGTTAGTAATATCAACCTAGTGTTTTATCTAAAAGAAATAATTAATTTAAACAGTAAGTTTACAACTTAGTGAACAATTACAATCTTATTATCCATTAAATTAATATGCAAATGTCTAAAAGAAATATAATTCATTAATTAGTTGAACTATAAATTTTCATTTTAAATTAACATTTACTATTTCAATTCAAGTATTTACCTTTTTAATATTTGTATTTTTAAAAAAAAGTTATATCAAGATTACTGTCATACCTGAAGCTATCCTCAAAAAACCTTACCCGTAAGTACCTCCAAAATTTTTCACTAGAAGGTACATCTTTATCATTTTCATTTTTGTCATGCACGGGTACATCACATCCTCTGTCAGTACCATCTAGAGTAAATCTTAATTGATTTAACTTTTTACTTATCATTTCAATGTGCTTTCATATGTCAATTATTTTTTTCTTATTTGTGAGACATTTTTCAAATACTCAAAATATAAATCATAAATGAAATATTTATTTTTAAAACAATATTTCAAGTTCATTTTTATTAACATGAAATGCAACTTTTAAATAAATCATCAATCTAATACCAATAAGAAAGTAAGTACTCGCCTTTGCCTTAAAGGACCTCTTTATAAGCTTAATCCTCAGAGTACTTCCTTTTACTACCACCTCCTCTTTGACTCTACTTCTTTGAACAATGTCGTATGAAGCTTCTTCTCCCATTTTTCTTCCCTTTCTTCTTCCTCAGTTAGGGCACGGGCTTCCCTTGCATGTAGAGCTGTTCGACAAGTTTTTTCTTCCTTCCTCTTCTTGTTTTGCTCGAAGTTGCAGCCTCTCGAGTCAATTCTCCTATATGTCAAACCTTCTTCCCTCACCTTCTATCGCACGCAAAAGATGATGCATGTAAGCCTTCGGCTTTGGCTCCTATTTGAAACACCACTTCTTCCTATGCACTGCTCGTAGTCTCTCCAACTGGGAAACCACCAAAGTTGCTTTGTCGCTTTCTCCGAATCAACGACGTCTCCTCTCTTGACTTCGTCCACTGCAAGCAAGTCTTCCTCTTGCTTCCATCCTCCTCCTCCTCCTCCCTCACCTCACCAGCATTTCTTGTGCTCGCTCCCAATTTCTTCCCTACAGTTCAAAAGAAATACCAAACTCTTAAAGAGAAACAGTCATGACTATTAATCAATCCTTCGTCAATTCAAAATTTCTTCTTTTATTTATTTTATATTATTATTATTATTGGTTATTACAAACATAGCACTTTCTTGTGTCATATACATGGTCATTTATGTAAGCACCATCTCAGCATACATTACAAAGGCTTGTAAAAAGGCTTAGGATAGAATAATCTCACAAATGTCCTCATCAATCACATGTAAGGCCATTAATCCACCGTTATTTTAAGTAACTACAGATAATATTAGCTTCATTATTATCCGTATCAAAATTCAAAGCCTGTAGACTTCATATTTTAGACCTAGTAGCTTAGTAATAATAAGTACTTGTCTCAATCTATTGTAACCACCAGTGTACAAGGTGTACCAAGTCATCTGAGATTTTAAAATCGATACCATATTATAGTATTAACTAAGCATTCTTAAATATCGTTATAGACTTCTGCATATAATATGCTATTTAAAATACATTCCTAATAGTACTTTTTCTACTTCTTTAGAACTCATGAGTTCTGATTTTCCGGCATTGATGAATGCTGTTGGGTTTAGCTAGTAGTTTAATGGAGTGTTCACGTTAAAATAAAAAAAAATGATGCTACGGTGAGTGACATGATTTGACAAAAGAGGGGATTACCCCGCCAGCCTAAAAAAAAATAAAAAATACATGAATTTACATAAGAGGGGACAATGCTTCCAGCTAAAAATAAGAATAATTTGACACCAGAAAAAAATGAAAAAAATGGTAAAAAAAAAAATCTTGGTCCCTGTAAAGAAACGAGCATGATTTGAGAAAAGGGGACATCATGATCCCATAATAGTGCTTATTTTAATAATGACGTATTTGATTTGTCTCAAGAAAATATAAAAATTCAATGCTTTTAGTATCAGGTAAGTAAATTTCGAATAAAATAATCCATGTTTTAGCATTAGATACCTTCAGTTATTAACCTCAGATGCCTTGCCATTCCTCATCTGCAATTGATCCATATAAATCATTTCCTACTGAATTGTTAAACCAGAAATGTTTTTTGCTCTTTACTAATTTGTATAGTCTAAAAGACCCTTAAGAGGCAATATTTCATAAATTGTATGTTTTAAAAGATTTATCATATTCTAATAGTAATAATCAACAAAGAAAACCTTTTAGTGTTAATAGTTTCTGCCACTAAGAATCTAATGCTTATCTTTGAAAGCAAGCTGTAATCACTGAATGCTGCAATCATAGAGGAAGTCTTCAAAGATAAATTTCAACCATATTGGGGAATTTCTTGCTCATTTCTTCAAAGACATTCAATCATTATATTATCATTTGAGCTTAAATTCTCATATTCACTATTTGAAGTTAAATAAAGTAAGGTGATTGTCCACGTAATTACACAAGTCTGACCCCTTTTATTTCTTCGTTGGCTTAAACAATTGATTGTGATCTGTGAATCTTAATTTTCCTTACATGATTCACACAATAGCATCATTTTACTTGCATTAAAAACCCTCAACCCTAAACTATATTGCCTTTATGCCATCATGAAATTCAGTTGGATCAGCACACAAAATAAAGTCTCTTTTGAAATATTTATACACGGTACTAAATGAGTCGAAAGCACAACTTTCAAATATACTTTTAACATTTATCAACATTTAGATGGCCATCAGATAACAAAGTTGATGGTTCTTTTGCAATCAAATTAAGCTTAAAAAAAATGTGCTCACAAAAGTGCCAGACTACTGAAATAAAGATAGGACCCTTAGAATCATTGCTACCTATACATAACCAAGTGCATATAATTCTTAGTAGCAGAAATTTTCTTATAAGAGAGGCATACCTGCTGCATAGGACCAGGTCCAAACTGTGGGAAACAATGTGGTATTCCTCCACTGCTCTAGGAAGCAATCATATCAGCTAAAGTAATCTTTCATGTGTGCAGAATGATAACGATATTGAATGCATTGAAATTTCAAATTTTAGTAGTAAAAATCAAGGGAACAACAGAATCAGGTGGAGAGCATGAAATGCAAGTAATGGACAACCTAATCGGTTTCTGCCCATTGAAGACTGCATCTGGCCGAACAAAGAGGAGGTCTTTGCCATTCTCAGGCTTCCATGAGGTAATACATGCTCCAAACAAGTATATTTCAGCCTCACTGCGCCAAAAAATAACTTTTTTTTTTCAGCTTTATTGTACCAATAAATATCCCCAAAAAATACATTTAAAAAACATGAAAAACTTGGAGCAGAAAATAAACAATTTCAGACATTATATGGCAATTACTAAAAGCAACCGAAGTTCAGTCGAAGTTCAGCACAAAACCGAACAGCAAGAAAAGGAAAAAAGCACACACGCACACGCACACACACCTTCCATTAGCCGAGCTCAAGCAGACTTTGGGGAGCGAGCCATGGCCTTCAACAACTTTAACTCCAAAAGAGGTATCTTTTTTATGGTTCACAGAAGCGATAACATTTCCGGTTAATCTGCGGATAAACGATGCACAGCAATTGCGTAGATGGTTCTTTGACACCAAGCAAGAGGACAAAGGAAGAAATTTGTCGGCTTCTACCTCCGACAACGAGGAACAGTGTGGTTAGAAGAGGTTCGAACTGGGATGACAGGAAAACCAACTGAGAGGCTCGCCATCATGCTAAGCTTCCGTTTTGCGATGCTGGTTATGCAGTGGTAATCGGGGTCGGAATTTGTTGGACACCACGGCGAGGTAGCAAAGGGAACGATAACTTTCCTATATTAAGGTATTAGGCAGAATTTATTAAATTCAATATATCTGGCTATTGAGATGAACTTGGAGCAACAGCTAAATAAATCCAATGTGCAATCAGATTTACCAAGTAAAAGAGACAGAATATCATATTTACGAACTAAAAGAGACAGATTGAGAAAAATATTTGATCCAAAAATTTGTTGAATTTAATTTTTATTTTTTGGTGTTTGGCTAGATTTAACCCACATCCTATTAAAATTGTGCTATTAAACACCCCTCTAGAGTGAAAAATTATTTCATATGAATTGCGGATGCAGCTCTGCATGCGGATTCTAGTAATATGCTGTCACATATGCTACACCAGACACGCCAACACGCCTCATAAACTCCGCACGGGGAACCGCTCCAATAACATCCACGGTTGCACTTCAATAACCCCCTGCAGAACAATTCCAATAACCGTTTCAATAACACTGCAATAACCCTCTTATAACACCGTGCGGTGGACCGCTCTAATAACCTCCGATGTTGCACTTCAATAATCCTCGTACAACAACTCCAATAAATCTCTTGTATTTTCGAAGGTCAAATTTCTTTTGAGTGGTTCCCCATCATGTGTGTATTTAGTGGGGCCAGACCATACACGTGATCATTGTGATTGGAATCCTGATATAATTTTACATTTGGACTCCTGATGTATATTTTTCCACCTTCGCAAGCTATTGGTTTCATCGATATTTTCGTGTTTTTATAATAAGAGTGGGAGTGCTATTAATTTCAATAACTTAAAAGTTTGATAATATAGAACTTGATGTTTTTTTGATAGTTGTAATTAATAGTTGTAACTTAAAAGTTTGTAACTTAATAGTTGTAATTAATTATTCTATATTATCAAACTTGATGCTTTTTTGATACTTTAATAATAATAATAATAATAATCTTCTAATTTAGTTAATAAAAGTATTAAAAGTTATTAATAATAGAGTGAAATTAAATTGTATTTTTTCTAGAATTGTGTTTCAACACTCACATTTCTACGAAAATGGTAATATAGATGATTGAAAAATTGAACTATATATATTTGAGTTAATTAAAATAATTATAATATTTGTAGAATTAAAATTTGATGAATAAATATATTTTAATAAAATAAATTTGTTATCGGCAATTAGAAATAAAAAATTTATTAATACTAAATTATAGCTACTAGAAAATAAATTAGTAATGAACTCAATGGAACACATTGTACACATAATTTAATAACTAAAAATATTTTTCAATAAAATTTAAAATTGATAAATAATCACTCATTATGCTTATTTATTATCACGTTCTATTTAAGATTTTAAATATTTTATAGTATCCAATTAAATCATTTATTTATTATTTCAAGTGTTCCCGTCTCTAGAAATGTTCATGAGAGTCGCAGACGTGGGGTGACTAGTGACCACCGATTGGGGAGATTGAAACAGGAAAAACTCATTCGTACAGAGTAACATACGAAATAACGAGAGGATGACTTACGAAAATAAGAGATCAGAAAAACCTAGACAAATATATATATAAAATAAATAATAAAATAAGTTATATTTAACTATGATGCGTGTCAAAAAATTCGCGGCGATAGAGTACTGAATTATCGTCTTAGCGTTGCACGAGGATTCAACATACACAGATAACAGAAAAGAAGTAAGCAGGATAATACACCTCGACTTTTTACGTAGAAAACCCTTGAAAATGGGAAAAACTACGGTGCCTAGCCCAGTTGAAATAGTCCACTGTGAATGATGAGTATACAAGTACATTCTTCCCCTGAATTAGGGAAATGAAATTACAGTCGTATAACTATAATTTGTTTGTTGTTTTTTGTGACAACGGATTGCAATGGTCATTGTTGATTGTTGTGGAGATAGTAGTTCATCGTGAGTGTTGTAGATGATTGTTCCAAAAGTGTTGATTGGCCAGAGAATCCATAGTAAGCAGTTACGGGAACTGTGAATCACGTAGATTGTAGTTGTCAAGTATTAATGACATCCGTAGACCGCGAGGGTCGGAATCAAGAGCTGCATGAACTGATGACCATGTAGGTCGTTGGGGCGAATATTGATAACGTTTGTAGGCCGCTGGTGCTAGATTCAAGAATTGTATGAGATGATGATCACGTAGGCCGTTATGGCGAGTATTGATGACATTCATAGGTCGTTGGGGACAAAATTGGGAACTGCATGAGCTATTGACCGCGTAGGTTGTTAGCACATTAATCGTAGTGGTGAGCTCTTGTCCTACAAACATGAGAGGTTATTAGATTTTCCAAGTTACAACGTTAACCGACGACATCTGGTCGGCGGTGGTTGACGATGATCGACGAGTGTTGATGACGGCTGGCGGTCGTCGACGATGGTTGGGATGGTGTTTCAGCTCCTTCTCAGAGCTTCCAGTTCTCTCTGAAGCCTCCAGTCCCCCCTCCCCCCTTCCATGTGAGGAGTGGGCTCTATTTATAGTATTCTGAATGTCATTAATGCAATAATATAAAACATTTTGATCGGAAGGTCCAGAGACCTTCCTTCGGTCATACAACGTTTAATGAACATTTGAGTGTTTTAACAAAGTTGGAAATGCGCAATCTTGAGCTCGTTGGACTCATCATTTTGGATTCGTTTTGCTGTTTGATCTTCCAAATGTGTCCATAAATTTTTCAAAAATGATTTAATGACTTGATTCAAGCTTGATTTGACTCAAATTGAACTAACTTTGATATCGTTAAAATTGTCTCATTGAGCCGGTCAGTTTGACCATAAGTTTGCTGGACCATAAGGAAATCAGAGCTCTGGATGAGTTTTTATCAAGGTTTGAACATCCCTTGCTCAAAACATTCTCCCGAGATTTGTGTCATGCTTTGAGATTCGTGATGGATAATGAAAATTTATTGGTGACGTATCAAATTACATTTTAATTAAATAGTGTATATTGAATTAATGTTAAGTGGTTAAAAAGTTATTTATTGAACGATAAATAGTTTTTTTCACGAGCAAAAATAAATGTATTAAATTATGATCAACTTTCATTCATTTAGCATTCAAGTTCTTAAGAACATTTTATTTTATTTTTAATTACTAACTTAAATGAGTATTAATTGAGCCAAAACTAAACTAAACATTAACGGAATACATTAGTTCACCTACAATATTAAATTTTAATGATGATAAAATAGCATAACACTATTTAAGTCAATATGATAAATTATACATGTCTTAATAGTATTATATAATCTTTGGTTTTGCTCAATAACCTGGTAAACTAATTGCCAAGGCCTGCGGTTTTGGCATGACAGAAATAAGTGACAACATTAACTTGAACCATTACAAGAATCCCTATCGAAAACGATAAAGAGGAGTACAAATTCATTGCCCCAACATAGTCTTTTAGGCAACTTATTCACACAGAAGCTTCTCCTTTCAAAGCCTCAATCAAATCTGAAGAGAACAAAACAATATTTAAAAATAAAAAAACGGGGCAGCGCGCGACTTTGTTGAAGAAGATTAGCAGGGCGGTAGATCTCTAGGAGGCGGCAAGATAGATTCTTCCGGACCGTTCCCATTCTCTACCACAAAAGCCATCTTCAGTCCCCACATTGTGTGAAGCTCCAGATGGCAATGCATGAACCAAACCCCTGCAACATTAATTAATCACTCAATCAATCAACATATATATATAAATACAAGTTTATAACTTTATAGAGTGCCTCGCATGTCCAACTATTAATCACCTGGATTATCAGCTCTGAACCTTATGGCCGTCCACCCACCCGTTGGTACTCCAACTGTATTTCTCTCCGGCGGATCCACCAAGTTAAACTTCGCCGGATCCTTCGCATGGTCGAAATTTCCAGTTCCCCTTCCCACGACAAAGAAATTGTAGCCATGAAGATGAAAAGGATGGGACTCAATAGTCAAAAGGCTTGTGTCCTGAAGCACCAGCTCAACGGTAGAGTTGAACGCCACCCTGCTCAGTCTCGTGCCCTGCAACGTCCCAAGGTTCGCATTCAGCGGTGTGCCGGTGTAATTAAACACCGTCGGTGGCCTATCCGGAAAATCCAGCCGGAAAACCCCACTCACATTGAAGTAATGGGCCTGAAGCAACCCCACCTTCGGCATCAAAAAACTAATATTGTTCAGCGACGCCGCGAGACGCGTCCCGTTCAGGCAACTCGGGCACGGGTTGGTGCCGAGCCCGATGGTGTAGAATAGATGGCGGTCAACGGCGAGAGGCACTTTTCCTGAATTCAAGCTGCGCAGCTTGGCATTGTATGCTTCGGCGAATTCGGAGTCATTGGGTTCGGGCAGAACAGGGAGGAGCGGCAGGACGGTCGTTGGAATACCTTTGTATTGTAGAATAGCGGTGGCGGTTCTGTTATCTACGGGGATAGGGGCGTCGTTAAAGGGGCGGGTGGCCATGAAGTAGCGGCTGGGGGTGCCGTCTGCGTGGAGGAGGACGTTGGTGGTTTGGCCAGGAGCGATGAGGAGGGAGGCTGTGGTGAATGGTTTGATGTAGACGGCGTCAATTTCGACTACGGTCATGTTATGGCCGGCGATAGAGAAGAAGAGCTCGTCATTGAGTGCGGCGTTGATGATGCGGAGTAAGTAGGTTTTTCTCCATTGGACTTCGATGGCGTAGGTGTCTGATGAGGTTGAGTGAATTTTTGTTAGAGATTAGCGGAGAACATGATTGTATTTTAGCGCAGATGAGTGGATGAAGATTACGTTTGTCGGAACAAGGGAATAGAGGGCCTGGCTTGCCGTTGATAGTGTGGGCGTCCGACATGGTGGGAGGCAGCCCGAGTTTGTTGCCCTGTTTGACAATCTCCTCTACATCAGAGTTCCACCATTCCCCTGTATTCAAGCTTCCAACGGTCAAATTTCTTTTGAGCGGTACCTTTTTTTTTTAACTCAGCCATACGCACACTTTCAGGCAAAGGCGAACTCAGACTTCTATAAAAGGATTCAAAACTCGCACCACTGAAGTAAGATGGGCTATAGCTTTGAGCAATATTTTACTAGAAAATATAATAATTTTGATATTTATGTGAAATTTATTTTGTTAGCAATACTGTACTCAAGTTCCATCTAGAACAAAAAAATTATTCATTGGATGATGATCTGGATGAGCCGCCGTGTGATCCGACGATGTGACTCCATCCGGACAGTCGTACAGACATACGATTAGCTGCACATAATATTTTTTTCACCAAAACAAAGAGTGTCACATCCATATGTAATTTATGAGAATTTGTCCTTCTCAGTCCACACATTATTTATTATGGTATTTTTTAAATTATGACACTGACAAGCTGAACAGCAAATCAAATTATTCACATAAAAGAAAATTAGAACACAATGACATATCAAAATTTGAATAATATATTTGATTTATTCATTATTCATTTATAATTTTAAGAAAGTACAAATACTTGTAAGTATTTTAAAAAAATATTTGCAGTAAAAATTGAAATAATTATACTAACAACTGGTTTTACTTAAATTAAAAAAAAATGAAGTTGCTTTCTAAAATTTTAAGATCTATAAAATTTTGTAAGACTGCTCACCAAATTCAAGGTCATAGCAATTACAAAAATAATTTTAAAAAATGTTCTACCCATTTGCGCACGTGTAGCAAATCATAACAAAACCCAACTCACCACGCAGCAAAGACTGCTCACCAAATTCAAGGTCTATTACTTCCACACCAAATCCTCGTATGAAATCAAAATCATTATTTGCGAAGATATAATTTGTACCAATAAGAAATACTCACAACGTACACTTGCACGTACCTAGGATTATTTCAGCTTCTTCATCTGGCTGGGGGAAGGGGAAGGGAACACCCACCTTGGGCATGATGACAAAGGCACCGTAGACAGTAGCCCTGAGCCACAAAATATGAGCATGCCACCATAATGTACCCTGCTGTCCTGTGATATTGAAGTCATAGGCGTACGCGCTGCCGCTCTGGATTGGACACTGTGTGATGTATGCCGGTCCATCCGCCCACCCATTTCTGAATTGCTTCAGCCCATGCCTACATCAATTAATCAATACTGTAAATATCATAGCTACTAGCTGGTTAATTTGTAGCCCGCTGCAAAAAATACGTACCAGTGGATGGACATGTTGTATTGTGCGTGGTTAGTGACGTTGATGATCAGACGATCACCTTCTCGAGCGTATATGGTTGGGCCTGGGTACCTCCCGTTCACCGTCACGATTGGCTTTGCATGGCACAGTCTACTGACGTTCTTCACCACAATCTGTTCATAAGAAAGTTAAAAAAAAAATCTTTAGCTAGATTTTAATGCAAGATATTGTAACTAGTTTTTTACCAACTTCTTCGCACCAGTTTTGGAATTTGGTACCGGTGATACTTTTCTCACAAGTGTTGAGGGCTGTGTTGACATGTATACTGTAAGCGGATTCATCATACATAGCTGTCTTACTCTCTCTCTTTCGTTATTTCATACATACACCACATATAGAGATATATGTGGTATCCGATCCTGACCATAGATCATCATACATATTTCTCTCTCTCATGTTATATAATTTTGAAAGTTCCTTAAACCTCTTGGTCTTCTGACAGTTCTACAGATATAAATATATAATAGTTCTTTATTTGATAAATGAAAGCTCGGTATGACTATTTTAATCTATCATTTGTGGGGAAGGGCGGAAAGTAAAAGAATACGAAATTTCAATCAGACAATTGGACAATTGGATTCCATTCACGAAGAATTGTTCAGCCAATCAATATCATAAGATGATATATAGCTCCATCTTAATAATCAACACGGTGATGCTAAATGAAATTATATGTATAAAAAAGTTGGTTGTTTTCCAATTCGAGGGGAAATATCATGTATCATAAGTTAAATTTATCAAAGTACATCAACTCGAGCCGAACTTTTTTCCCAAGAAAATTAAGTAGCGTCACACAGCATTGTTTAAGCAGTTCATGCATGCCAAATGTATAGCTACTCACATCAAACTGGTATCTCTTCAGAGCAGCTTCAGCAGTGAAGGGAAATGACAAAAGCAATCCAAGGAAGCAGGTGAGGAAGAGTCCAAATGGTAATTCATGGCGCCTCAGTCGACGGTCTGGTGAAGCCATGGCTTGACCAATTTGAAGTCTATATGATTAGCCACACAATTAATTGGCTATATAGCTCCGAGATGGATGCTGAAAGCCTAGGACTTGTTTATATAGTATTGAAGTTTACTGGCTTTGGTATTCCTTACAGATAGAGAATGTAATTAGTTTCTGACTTAAGATTGAGGGGATTGTAGGTGGAGATGAATGCTTTGAAGCGACTGGCGATGGAGACCATCAGGATGTGAAACAGCGCAGAATTTGTTAATATATAATGGCTGTAGTAGATTGATGATGTTTAGGACTTCATTATTGTAGGAGAAGAGTTAATAAATGGAGTTGACAGAAGCTTTATCGTTAAGCCTAAGCAATCGCTGCTCGGTTTTGGCCGGAAAACGTTGTTTTCATCTGCGGCTTTTTTATTTATCTTTAGTGTCATTTTCTGTAAATATTTATTTGATTTATCATTTTCTTATAACTTTTTTTAAAAATTTACATTTTTAAACTTCAATAAAACTGATCACTTGTAATGTAATCTCCTTAGTTAGAATTGAGGTCCGGCCTAATCATCCATGAAGAATCATGTATTTAATATTCTGATTTAAATTTTAGTTATTAAGTTTATTTTAAGATGAATGAAATATATGATTAATTCTCACCAATTTTTTCTTTTAAAAAAAAAAAAAACTGCACTTAATATATTCTTATGGTAGCTTTGCAAGCCAATTTGATCATATATTTTTTAACAAGCATTTTACAAGCATGTATCAGTGGCATTAGTTGATTTTTTCTCAGCGAAGGAAAGCAAATATTCAGGAAAATATGCTGAGAAACATTCAAAATTTAGAGGTTGTTGGGCTGAATCATATGCATGGGTTAAATATAGATTATATAAATGTGTGTAGGGGTGTAAACGAGCCGAACACGAGCGAGTCACGTTTATATTTCGAGCTCAAAAAATGTGTTCGTGTTCGGCTCGTTTGCTTAACGAGCAGAACACGAGCTGTTCATGAACAAAGAGTCCTTTTAACAACCTTAATCATGTAGCCATAAGACATAAGACAATAAGGGTTTGAGCAAGATTTCAAAATTATTATTTATATTAAAACATCATTTGAATCTAATTTAATAATTTTTATTCTATTTTCTTAATCAATATTTTAATTAATTATAAATCTTTGTAGCCTCGTAGTCAATTAGATTTTTTAAAATACTACTTAATATATATATATAGTGTGTGTGTATTTATATATATAAACTTGATGAGTAGTATTTCGAGCCAAAATGAGCCGACACAAACGAACACATCTTTGTTCGTGTTCGGCTCGTTAACTTATCGAACGAAATTAACGAGCCGAGCACAAGCTTCTTAACGAGCCGAACACGATCGAACACGATCTGTTCGTGAACAACGAGCCGTGTTGACGGCCCTAGTTGTGTGATTAAGAAAATATGATGATGAGAATAACGTACGTTTTGGAGTTGTATCAGGTTTCACACACAGTTACTATTGACATCAAAACAAATTGAGATAACTTTTTTTAAATTAAAAATCCAAAATGAAAAAGAAAAATTTGAGAGGGCCTTATCCTTATCTGATTAAAATCATTCCACAAATGTGTGTGAAGTGTTATAAAGAGTACCTTTTCCTTATAATTAGAAAATATATCAACACAGTGCAATAATCTTAAGCCATGGGAGATGTCTTCAACGGTTATATTGAGAAGAGTTTTTAGATGTTAGAGCTGACATTTGGTGAATGCGTATCAAATTAATAATATTTGATATTCTACATTAAAATTTGGGTGATACCGATTAGCTAACAGTCCAACCTCTTGATAGAAGAAGAGACATGCAATCAATAGAAATTGAGTGTCACACATACAAATGCCAAACAATGACGATTGATAAATTACAATAATGATTGATAGAAATGCCAAAATTTAAATAACAGCAGCTATACAACATCATCTTTCTTCTAATAAGAGTGGGGGCCAAACGACTAACTGATAAGCATCAAGTGTTGAACATTGGTAAAAAAAATTAGTCGATAAATAATAATGAATGTCAGATGTCAAAAGACACTGTGGTTGAAGTAATCACTCCTTTCATATACACGTTCACATGGTGACCAGCATGATAAGTGTTGGTCGTCAATATTGTTCGGCAAATGTTAGATGCTAATTATCAAAAACACATCGAGCAACTAAAAATATAAACCATCAGAATTCAAATAATGGTGAGCAATTAATAAGATTTTTATACTGATATTTGATAAAATGTGATGCCTGGAAAGATAAACATTTAATTTTAGAGATTAAATGATATCAATTGTTGTTTAGTGTCATGTGATAATCAATTGTGAATAACAAAAGTTTTATGGTGATGGACAATCGGCTTTATCATCCTTTTGAAATGTGAAAAATAAACAAGCAATGAGACATGCATTATACATCAGTAGTTGATAACATCAGGCATCAATCATCAATCATTATCAAGTGTTAGTGTTAATCAATGAGATAATTAAAATTTAGGTGATGTGGGAAATCAGCTCGCCATCCATTTGATATGAGGTGAGATCAAGAGCAAAAGAAGTTGGTAACAAATTTTACTAGCTTATGAACATTGGTTAATGATCATTGACGAGGAAAGAGTGCTGAAGACAAATGTCATCATTTTCTCATTCATAATAAGGATAAGGATTGACATTACAAGTTGGCAAGTTAATATGATTTCATAAATAATGCACAAAGTAAACAATAAGTATCTAATTGTGCAGTAAATGAGTATGACTTATAATTGACTACAATTTAAAAACTCCAAACGAATTTCATACTGAGGGTTTTAATGGCTCAAGGATTAGTTTTTTGTATGACTTAATAACACTAAAAGAAAAGCACTATAACAGATGGTTAAAAATTTCATCAGTAAAAATGTTCTATTTTATGACGGCTTATGTGTTGAGTTATTTCCGACGCATAACAACAAGATATACGTGCTTAAAAGCAATCGAATATTTTCTGATGGTTTTTATTATAACCGACACATTACACCATCGATTATGAACACATAATAACCGATGGCCATATATCTTCGGTTATTTACGAACCCATCATTTGGCAGGGCTTTAACCGTAAAGCTTTTTTTAATAATGGACGGATAATTTCATCTGTATTAATGTTAATAACCGACAGATTTGAAGCCATTTGTAAGCCGTCAAAAAAGGATCATATATGCCGTCGAAATTTGTTATGCCCTCGAACTTGCGCTAATCCCTTGATCTCTCTCGGTCTCTCCTTCTCCCTCGTGCCCTAACCCTCCCCTCTCCTCTCCCGACGACTTTAATGCCCTGACGACCGTAGCTCTGACAACCTTAGCTCCGGTGATTCAACTGCTTCGACACTCAAAGTTATGGTAGGATGTTGTTACTGAACATTTACATGAGGATGTACCTTGGATCGTGCTTTTTGCTGATGATATCCTTCTTTTAGATATATCTAATGTGCGAACATCTTAGATATCTCGGGTCTAGTGTTCTAGGTGATGGTCAGAAGAGGGTGTTAATGGTAGAATTCAATTTGGTTGGTTGAAGGGAGGAATGCTTCAGGTGTGATAAAAAAAGTACTGCTTAGACTGAAAGAAAAATTTTATAAGATGGTGGTGAGACCTGCAATGCTCTATGACGCAGAATGTTGGCCTTTAAAAGAGAAGCATAAAATTAAGTTAAGTGTTTCCAAGATGAGAATGTTTAGGTGGATTAGTGGCTTTACACTTAGAGATAAATGCAAAATGAATATATCTGTGAAAGGGTTAGTGTAGCTCCTGTGGTGGACAAAATTAGAGAGAGTTGTCTTAGATGGTTTGATCTCATTAAATGTTGGCCATCTGATGATTCGGCTAGGTAAGTAGATATTTTAGATTTGATTTATGTTAAGAAAGGTAGAGGTAGAGCTAGAAAGGCTTGGGCATATTGTATAAAAAATGATCTTAATTTATTTGAATTAAATGAAAATATGAAACTCAGTAAGACGCAAAGAAGGAAAAGGATTCATGTAGCCGACCCCACTTAGTGGGATAAAGGTTTTTTGTTTTAGGTGGTGAGATCTGCAATGCCCTTTGGCACATAATTTTTGGCCTTTAAAAGAGAAGAATAAAATAAAATTAAGTGATGCACATATGAGAATGCTTAGGTAGATGAGTGGCTTTACACTTAGAGACAAAATGTGATAAATGTGTATATATGTGGTAGGGTTGGTGTAGCTCTTGCGGCGAACAAAATTAGAGAGGCTAGTTTTTAGATAGTTTGGTCACATTAAATGCCAACCATCTGATGAACCGGTTAGGAGAGTAGATATTTTAGATTCAAATTATGTTAAAAAAGGAAGAGTTAGACCACCTACAAAGACTTGGGCATATTGTATAAAAAATGGTCTTAATTTATTAAAGTTGAATGAAAATATGAGTCTTAATAGACCCGATGGAGAAAAAGGATTCATGTAGCCGACCTCAATTAGTGGGATATAAATGTTTGTTGTTATTGTTGTTAGTAGAGAAGTTGAAGCTTGTAAGATTTAGTAAATCCAATGAAAGTCACTAAACACTTTCTCCAGATTTACTAGGATTTACTTACATACATACCAACCCATTTTTAAGATTTAACCCCTTCAAGATTTCATAAATTCGGTTTGTAGGATTTACATGGTTTACTCAATCCTATTCAAACAACCAAAAATCTTCTAACGAAAGAGTTTAATTAGGAGTTGATTAGTACAAGATTTATGTAGGATTCAAGATAAATCCTTTCAAACGACAAAAAATGCCTTTGTAAATCCTACAGGTTCTTAAATCTCATTTTTGCTCCATTTTGCCTTAAATCTGGGATTTAACAAAAGAAGTGGGAAGAAGGATTTACGAGATTAAGAGAGGTTGAAGCTTGTGGGATAAATCCGTTAAAACCAACTGATAAGTTGGTTTAGTAAATCTGCGTTTAATAAACAAATAACGACAATCGCTCAAAGATTAATTTTGGAATGAACTTCTATCAAACTGACCTCTGAGCAGATCAAAATCAAATCATTTAACATCAAATTGATGTAAGTATGCTCAAGATCGTTAAATCAATTAAGATGTCTCTTTCTAATATTGTGGGCAACTGTAGCTACTCCAACCCCATCACGGGCATATTTTTTTTTGTATTTTGTTTCTAGTTGTAAAGCCAATCATAGACTAAGCATTCTTCACCCCCACAACCCCTTATGCAATTGGTTGCACACCTAGAAATCTTTTCTTAAAAGAAAATATTTATATGATGTAAAGATAATTCCTTATTTCTTCCTTTGTGAAGTTTAATTTCCATTGTCATAATGAAAATTCACTTCGAAATCTAATTTGTCAGTTCCAATAACAAAATTCACATCAAAATCTAATTTTCATTACCACAATTCTCATTTTAACAGTGCAAAATTAGATTTCAAGGTGAATTTCTATTTTGAAACTGACAACTTAGATTTCAAAGAAAATTTCCATTACAGTGATGGAAATTAGACTTCACACTGAAAAATGTAGTGAAAACTCTTACTCATGAAATATTTTCTTTAAGAACATATTTTTAGGTGTGCATTCAATAGTGTATAAAGTTTGTTGGGACGAGAATGCTTAAATATATGATTGGCTTTCCACTTGGAAAATAAAATGCGAAAGAAAAAAAAATATGTATCGGGTTTGGTTTAACTATGATGACAAAAAATATTAGATCCGAAAAATCGATAGAATTTAAAACAGATTAAAGAACTTTGACAGCCCTAACAACCTCAATAAGTTGTTAGAGTGCTGACTTCGAGCTTAATTTCTTTCAGCTCGAAAGAAATTTGATCCAAAATTTCTTGCTCAAACTTGGATTGTTGCTACTCATCCGAGCCAAAAGTAAAATCATTGAATTTTCGAATGATTCCCGTTGTTCGAGATACCTAAAATGTCAATTTCTTTTAAAATGTGTTGATTATTGTTAGATTTGATCATCTTTTTTTACAACTCCGCTAGTATATTTACTACAATAATTAAAAATAATTTATTCAATTGAATGCACTATATAATGTGTTGATTCTTCTTAGATTTGGAGGTACACATAGATATTTATACATCAAGATCGTGGATGTACAACAAACTTTATTTGGATAGAAAAAGGATCACGTAGGAGTTTTTGAACGATGTCAAGGCATTTGTGGCTGCAGCATCACAACTTTCATCTTACATTTTTAATGGTAAATTTTGATGTCCATGCTCAAAACAAAGGAATCGAGCACATTTAACATCTAGCGAAGTGAGATATGATTTACATCGTCGAGGGTTTCAACCTAATTATTGAATTTGAACTTCGCATGGGGAGGTTGACCCTGCAACATTCAACTCAGTTCCTTCGATGAGCTAGTTTTGTGTTATAGGCAATTTAAGTTGGTTTTTATTGATATGAATTTATGCTCTCATAATGACTTAAATAAATTGGCTATCAAGAATATGGATGTGTAGTGAGGGTATCATATGTACCACAAATTATGATTTATGGATCTTCACAACAAAATTCTAAAAAAAAAACCTGCCTAGGTTAGAAAAACAACTTGGTTATTATTTTATTTATTTTATGTAGCATTTGAGGGAATTTAATTATAAATATATGCATATCGTATATATTAAATCTTAAATTTAGGATCTTTAAATGAATATCTAAGTTTGATAAGGTGACTCTCGAGCTATGTTCCACAGATACAGACACAGGGACACAAGACATTTATATTATTAAATGAAAATCTACGTTTGATAAGGTGACTCTCGAGCTATGTTCCACAGATACAGACACAGGGACACAAGACATTTATATTATTAAATGAAAATCTACGTTTGATAAGGTGACTCTCGAGCTATGTTCCACAGATACAGACACAGGGACACAAGACATTTATATTATTAAATGAAAATCTACGTTTGATAAGGTGACTCTCGAGCTATGTTCCACAGATACAGACACAGGGACACAAGACATTTATATTATTAAAAATGTAGGACATGAACATGCATTAAACATGTCATTATATTATATTATAATATAAAAAAATATTAAAAATAATATAATAAAATTTAATAGCATTATTTTTCAAAAATTTTGATGTATATAACGGAAAATATCACTAAATGGTCAAACTCGTCTATTGTAAAAGAAAGAAGATGAAAAAATGGAACATTTTAATTTAACCTTTAAATATAAAATAAACTTTTAAAATTTTAAATTTACTAATTTAACAGACGCTTATCCCACAAGTATTTATCTGGGACATGTCACATGTCAGGAGAGTGTGAGTATAGAACTCATTAATTAAATGTCTTCGTGCATGTCATTGGCTTTTTTTTTACCCTCGCTACCACTGTTTCATTCAAACAAGAATTCGTCGCCGCAGACAAACTGCCAAAACACCAATCCCTTCTCCACGTGTCACCAAGCTCCACACATGGCAGGGCCACCGTTTCCCAGCATTACGTGCACTCCCCCTTTCCTTGTTCTCCTATAACCCACTCTCCCTACCGCCATAAACAAACAAACCCAATTCAGAACACAGGCACATACGGAACCGAAAATGCAATAGCGATGACAATAATGGCAGCATCAAGAACAAAAACGTTGTGTTTCACCGGCCACCAAATCGGTCTTCTCATTGTGCTGGCCATCCTTGCTTCGCCGGCGAGCGGGAAGATAAGCGACGCAGCAGAGAATTTTGAAGCGAAGGGATCGGAAGGGCCGCAAGACGCCGGAAAGGCGTCAGAGTCATGGGCCGATTGGGCTTATGGCAAGCTGCAAAAGTAGTGGAAGTCTGGTTTTTGTGTTTTGATCTTAGGAGAATAATTTTAGCATGAATCTAAATTTGTTTTGCATGTTTGTGATAGGGGATTGGGGTGGCCGCATGAGAACACGGGGATGGCGGCAAAGAATGTTCAGGACAAGGCTTTCCACGCAAAGGACAAAACAACGAACAAGGCTGGCGATGCCAAGCAACAAATCAAGTCTACGGCCGGAGAAGCCCAAGAAACACTCCACAGCAGAGCAGACGACGCCTACGCCGGCACTAAGAAGACGTCCAAACGAGCAGGCGATGCGGCTGACAAGGCTTACGATGAAGCCAAGCAGAAGGCAAGTGAAGCCTATGAATCTGCAAAGGAGTCGATGAGCACTGGCGCGAAGCGTGCTTACGAGGCTGCGAAAGAGAAGGTGTCGCAAGCTACAGGGGATTTGGGCGCTGCAATGACGCCAGATGAACTTTGAAGAGGACATTGATTTTGATTACTTAGATCGTGTAAGCTTCCATCTTATCTAATTGGAAAGGCTTGCGAAGACCTTATGGTAGCTTGTTTCTTTTGCTGATTTTTTTTAATCTTGGTTGTTGATTTTGTTTTGTTCTCGTTTTAGCATTTCTACTTCATTATTTAATAGTAGTACTGAACTTTCTTACATATTACGTTGAAAGGTTTAATGGACAACATTTAAAATTATGATGTAAAACTGTATTTAAACAAGATTTTCCAAATATACATAGGGATGCATATTAATAATATGAAGATATATTTAGTCATATTCAAATATCAAGCATTCAAAGATGTGAATGATATAAAGCAGATGAGGATAAGAATTTCCATTCTTATAATTTAGTAATAATATAAATTAACTGCATAACTCATGTATAAAATCCATAATCTATGTGTGATAGGTACACATACAAATATCTTTTATTTGCATGGCCACCAGAACACAAAGCTTATTTCTTTATATTTGACCAGACACAATCAATAGAGCTTCTAATAATCACTATGCATGTGGACATGTTTCTTTGTGATAACTTGATTATCCTTTTCATTTGTCCACCAGTGTTGATAAGCAAAAATGCAAAGAAGGTTGGAAAACCAATTTAGTATTAATGTGCAACAGATCAGCAAAATAAATCCTAAAAATGAGAAATTTACACAACATTAAGTTAACCGATGTTTGGAAGCTTTTGGGATGTATTGCGAACCATTTTTTAATTGTGAGACATTCCTTGGTGTTTTGCTTGATTAAATTTTAAATCACTAAATAAATAATAATTTTAAACACTTTGCTTCAATAAAACAATCATTCTCTTACGATTAAAAAAAAGCTTTGTTGAATACCCCAATCCATCGGTGGTGGCCATTTTCTAAGTTACATTTGTTTCGAGTGCATACATCGGACTTTTTTACTTTCTAGTTTATTCACACCTAAAATCACCGAGTAAATACCTAGAATATGAACAGAAGGAAACAATAAATTATCTAGATATCATTTTTGTTATTATGAATTGCTAGGGCATGACCCATCCCCATCTCCTGAATCGTACATCATGCTGGGGCCCCTTTGCGTTGCTACACCTAGGGGTGTAAACGAACCGAACACGAACGAACAAAGCTTGTGTTCGTGTTCAGTTCGTTTAAAATTTAGTTTGTTTGAAATAAGCTCGTGTTTGTTTCTTAACGAACGAGCCGAACACGAACCGAACACGAGCTGTTCGCGAACGACGAGCCAATTTGACATCCCTAATATTAATATATAAAAATAATATTATATATTAATTATATAACTTATATTATATAAATATACAATATCTATATTAGTATATTACTACTATAGTATATTAATATATTATTATTATTATTTTATTATATATTATAATTTATAAAATTTAATGTTTTAAAATATAATAAATTTTTTATATATAATTATTTTATATTATTTTATATTTCAAACATTAACGATTCGAACACGAACGAACGCATCACTGTTCGTGTTTGGTTCGTTTAACTAACCGAACGAAAAAAATTTGTTCGCGTTTGTCTCGTTTACTTATCGAACGAATCGAACACGAACTCATTGACGAACCGAACACGAACTGTTCGCGAACAACGAGCTTTTTTGACAGCCCTAGCTACACCATTGCAGGTATGTTCACTACATTATGACTTTGACTTCGTTCGATCCCTCTTCAAGTTCTTCGTTGGATTTACAACAACACTCAAGATTAGTATTTTTTGCAATATGGTTCCTACTCCTCTTCCATTGACATGTTGTTACTAGATCTATCAATGCATATTTTGTCTATTGAAATCGGCATTCTAATATGATCCGATGTCAAAATAGACACATTTTGTTACAAAAATTAGGCAAACATAAATTTTATTTCCCAAATACCAAATTAAATCAACATAACAATAATAATTCTCACTATTACAAAAGATAAGCACACCTACAATTCGAGAGAGGTATGCAATTTCGCCCAATTCCTACAATTTGAGAGGAAAGAAGTCTCTCTCAAACCCTAAACCTAAGAACAAGACTTAATTTCATGCATAAACCTAACTCTAAACATAATAAGTTTATTTATACCTAACAACAATAATAATAAATGACAAAATTATCCTTAGGCTAGGCACATACATAATAATACTCCACCCTTCACACATTGTCCTCAAGGTGAGAAAAAGTGAGTGTTCTTCCTCCACCATAGTTGTCTCTATTTCTTAATCCTATACCTCCCCGTCACACAGTATGAGAACTTGTAATTTTAAATCCTTACAATGGTGTACTAGGTTAAACTTCTCTCATATCGAAAATATAACCATTTGGCTCGCTTCTCTTGCATCTTTGTTTCTAGAAAGTGCTTGAGTGTTGATCTTGTTTGTGACCCATTATTCATGTTTCGTGCAACTTCCCTCTAGATTCCAATGTTTAATCTTTTGGTATTGTCGTGATTGTAGCAGTTTTGTACGACGCTCCATCTGTGCTACTCCTGTTGGCCTTCTCCATCTAGCTCATGTCCTCCACCATCTGGGCTACTTTCCTCATCTCCCTCAATCCCCACGATCTCAATAGTCGGAGTGCTACTCATATGTCAGGCTTTAGGCCCTTCATGAAATTCTCCTCCAATCCAGCTTAAGAAATCTCCCTCAGCTGTCGCGTCAATAGTTCTAATATCTCCCTATATTTCATGATAGACCGCTCTTGATTCAAGGCATAGATTTGTTTGTGTGAGTCTCTTTCCCGAATGGCTAGGAAATGTTCCATCAAACAATTCTTAAATTCTTCCCATGAACGAATCGGGTATTTAGCCAACCTCAACTGAAACCATGTTAAGAGCTTTTCACTTCACCCCATTCACCGTAAAGTACCGCTCTATCAGATACACTCACCCGTGAGTGTCTTACCTCTCAAAGATCGACATCTTCAACTTCTTAACCGAAGCATCACCAACCCAGCTTCATTTCCCTCTGATGTTTCTGCCATATATCTAGGGTGAAACTATTTTCTTCGAGCGTAGTCATGCCCCATTCTGGTTTTTCCTCTTCCTTCTTCATGCTCCTTCCAACCCCTTTGTATAACCCCTCCTCCATATGTAAGCACAACCCCTTCCTTCAGAACCCCCATCAAAATCTTAGAGGAAGTTCGTGACGGAGGATGTTTTTCTTTTCATGTTTCTCACATTCAATCTCTTTCTCTTTCAATGTGGCCACAAATTCTTTGGTTAACCTTTGGTTAGGATTTACAAATTAAGCCGTCGGCAGGGTCTTGGATTGCATCTCAATGAGTCTCTTCATTATCTCCTCAAGTCTCTTGAATTGATTTTATATTTTGTTCTCAATGAAAAAAAACCTCTCGATACGACCCTCCATTGGGTCTTCCATCAAAGAAAACATATCCTCTATTTCAACGAATTTTTCTCCCACCCGGATTTAA
This sequence comes from Phalaenopsis equestris, assembly GCF_001263595.1. NCBI lineage: Eukaryota > Viridiplantae > Streptophyta > Magnoliopsida > Asparagales > Orchidaceae > Phalaenopsis > Phalaenopsis equestris. The sequence continues at coordinate 3,092,571 of NW_018164478.1, read as the reverse complement.
GTTGATTCATCTCTTTCTCAAATTTCTTCTCCAAATTATCAACTTTCTTAACTATTGTTACTTCATGTATGATTTCAGAAATCCTTGCAAAACTCTGGATGTCACAATCCTTGAATTCATGTACGTGGTTTGACACTTGAAAGATGCGCGGAACTCAGAATACTCCAATCCAAATTACTATATGCAGGTTCGGCGTAAAACAACTTCCTGTTGCAATCCTGATCGTTGTGTTCGATCAGGATGACACGAGACTCAAGTACATCGCTATGTTACCTTCCTAGCAAGCTCTGATCATGGATGTATTTTTCGAATGCAATGGAAGGAGAAAGGTGCGTCAGTTGACATCGCGATCTCATTGATGCTTCCAGCTTGTTCGATCGTACACCGCGATCCATCGTCCTCTTCTCCGTGCAAGCCCTAAGCGTGACTTTTTCGCCCAGTTGAGGAGGATGAAGATAAAGTTTCATGTCACTGTGCATCACTTCCCAATCCCCAACAATGCTTTCCGGTCACTAGTTCCATCACTATGTAACAGAATCGTTGCTCCTGAACTTTGTCTGAACATCGTGATCCAGTCCTAGGCTTCTTGTTCCATGATTTGATTCTGGTTTTTCTTCTTTCTTCTTCATGCTACTCTCAACCTCTTGCATAACCCCTCCTCCATGTCTCGGCCCAACCCCCATTAGATTCCTAGGGAGAAGTTTGTGATGGTGGATGTTTTCTTTCTCATATTCATTACATTCAATTTCTTTTCCTTTCAATCTAGAAACAAATTCTTTTCTAAACATTTGGTTAGGTTTTGTAAATTGAGTCGCCAACACGAGCTTGGATTGCATCTCAATGAGTCTCTTTATCATCTCCTCAAAAGTCTCAAATTGGTCCTCCATCGAAGAAAATATCTCTAGACAACCCTCCATTTGGTTTTCCATGGAAGAAAACTTATCCTCTATAGTGGCGAACATCTCTCCCATGTTGAATTTAAGATGACTCATCTATTCCTCTATTTTTTTTTTTCTAAATTATATACTTTCTTGGCTGCAGTTACTCCCTGTACGGTCTAAGAACTCTTTTACACTGAAATTTTGAGCTTCAGAATCTCTATACACAGTTTCGACGTACGCAGAACTCTGGATGTTGTGTGAATTCCTATACATGGTTTGGTGCTTGGAAACTGTGATCCAAATTCTTGTATGCAAGTTCGAAGCGAAACACCTTTACGACGCAATCCCGATCATAGTTTTCGATCAGTAACGTGCGAAACTTATGTACACTGCTATGCTACCTTCTTGGCAAGCTAGTGTGTGTATCATTCGGGCGCAGCAAGCGGAGAAAGGTGTGTTTGATCCCTTCGATACCAAGGATGGACGTCGCAATCTCCTCGATGCTTCTCACTAGTTCGATCGCATGTCGCAATCCCATCGTCCCCTTCCCCGAGAGCCCTAAGCGCAACTGTATAAGCCAGAAAGATGGATTTTCAGGTATCTGTGTGTCGCTTCCCAGTCGTCGAGGATGCTTTTGGATCGTCGGTTCCTTCACTCTATTAGTCAGAATCGTTGCTCCTACACGGAGCATGAACGTCGTGATCCCGTCCTTAGCTTCACGCTCCACGATCTAATTCCCATAACTTGTTTTTGATACTAATTTGATACAATTTAACATAAAAATTGACACAATTTTCCATAAAAATTAGGGCAAACACAAATTTTATTTTTTGAACACCAAATCAAAACAATACAACACTAATAACACACCAAAATAGAAGATGAGCACCCAACAAATCGAGAGGTAAGCGGTCTCTATTAATTCTTACATTTTGAGAGGTAGGAAATCTCTCCCAATCTCTAAACATAAGATACAAGAATCAATCTCATGCATAAATCTAACCATAAAAACAATAATAATATAAGTCTAAATTGCCCTTAGACATACAAGAGAAAAGTTAGCCTTAGGCTGAACACCGATGTAACACATTCATATTGTAAAGTTAATTTCTATCGGCCCTAATGGTGTTTTTGGTTTTCATGGTGCCGAACTTATTGCCTCAAATCTCCCTAATCCTATGGTAACAACACCTCAACTTACAAATTTTTTGCTCAAGCAATTGGCATTGATATGACATCTAAATTATATTCTAAAAAACCCACTAATTTGAACCTTCATTTTGCAAATAACTTATTTAAGCTTATCATTTCTTCAACATATGAAGTTAAATCCAATATTCTCATTCCCAATGATGTTCTATCTAAATTAATGGAGCCATAAAAATTCTTTTTGGCAAACAAATTCACATTCGATAGATCATTGTTCCATTATAGCTGATTCTCATAAATGGGTTCCAAATTTTTTCGCTTCTATTCTTAATTCTAGTTATATCCTCTTAAAGTTCGAAGACCATTGCTCCCTATTTAATAATAGATTTATCATTATTCATGAATCATGATTTTTCTATGAGAGTTGTCGTAATGGATATCTAATTTTTATTTAGACAAATAACTCACAAATTTGAATCTCATTTTCATATGAGTGCATCTATTTGAACAACTATTATTGTTCTCCCTTGCTTCTATATTCAAAAACCAACTTCCTTTTGATATCTAAAACTCTAGTTAAAATTAAAGTTGCTGAGAAGTCTCATGATAATATTCATATAAATCCTCAAGAGAGTCGCAAACTTCTACAACGATTATTACATAGTCGGATAATACATTAACTCATGCATAAAATCTATTGGTGAGGGTTTTTTTTACCAGCACTAGTACTTAACTATGACATTAATCCCAAAATTCATGAACCCCTTAAAATCCCTCTTTTCCTTCATGAATTTGTTGATTCAACTTGCCACAGTAAGCTAAATTCAGAGGCAAAAATTTCTTCTCTATTGGAGTCAAATACACCTACTAGCATTGAAATATTTGCACCACTACCCGAGTTGGAAATGCCACTCCTTCTAAATGACGACATTTTAATCAAATTCTAATGGTTTGCTCCTCTTAGTCCCATTCAGTTGAATAGAGTAGCCAATCATTTCCCCCCTTCAGATAATGAACTCTCAACCTCTATGATGTTTGATGTTGACCACAAGGCTGTTCGTGCTACCATTCTCAACCTCACCAAATCAAAGGAGGATGATCAGCTCTATAATTAGGACCTCTTCCTCCCACACTTACAAACCGAGTAGTAGAGGTAAGAACAATAAATATTTTAACGGGCATTTACATACATACCACCAAATTCATATCTAACTAAACTTTTTTTTTTACATCAATACCAACCAAATCATTCATATCACATTAAAAATACCACCATTTAAACTTTTGGAAAGTGAAATACACTTTTTCATGCATAGTTAAGGTGGCATATATGTACAAACTGAAGTTTAGGTGTTAGATATGTAAATACAGAGGAATTGAGTGGTAAGTATGTAAATCTTCCTATTTTAGAACTATGAGATCCATTAGGTCTCCATCTTAAGTATTACGACAGACATCATTTTTATGAGTGAGAGCTTATGATTAGCTTAATTGCCAACTCACTTCCATTGCATTAATTGTTTCTGTGCGCTTTTTACAATTTTTATTTTCACTTTTGAACTATATTGCCCTTCTAACATTTTTTAATTTTCATTTTACGTGTTAACATGAAAATCATTGTGCTTTAAAAACAGAGTGTTGATCAAAGGGAACTAATTAAAATTGGGTTTCTTTATTATTATTTGAATTTATTTCAAGCAAATTTATTTATCAAAATAGGCCTTTTAAATCAAGTATTTTCAATGTGAAGGAACGCAATAATGCGCTTTATGTGCAACAGTTATATTGAACTAAACTTAATACTTCATATGCATGAAAGGGATCAGGAATCAAAATGCAAATGGATACGGGATCTACAGTATGAGCCACCACCATCCCAGCCTAATATTAAGTTTTCAAAATGAAGATTTTTTAGAGGTTGTTTGATTTGTTGAAAATAAAGTGCAATGTAAACTATTTACAGAGTACTCTGATTGCATTATATTCTTAATATATTGAAACTATTTGGTTGTTTATAAATTAAATACAGATAAATTATTTTTTTTATTTGGTTAAATGAATAGAAAGTAAAGTAAAAACGCAGTGTTCTGAATACCTGTAAGCTGTTTTATTGTGTAAAATGAGTAAAAAGTTTTTATTTTTCATGAATTAACCATTTTATTTTAAAATATTATATATTAAATAGAAGGCCAACTTAATATATAACAGCCAAAATTTAGATATATTTACATACATACCACCCAAGTCATATTTGTATTTACATATCTAAAACCTAATATTAGATTATTACATTAATACCCACTGAAAACTGTTTCATGATTGAAGTATGTAAGAATTAGGTTTAGATATATAAATATATGGATAAGTCCCTTGTGTCGGACTTGATTTTAATGGGAAACTCATTTGGTAACAATATCAACCCAAATGACATTTATATATAACAACCATAGTTTTGGGTGCTATATTTATATAAAACACCCAAAATTATGTTACATTTATAAACATACAACCCAATTCCTACTTGTATTTACATATCTAACACCTAAAGTTTGATAACATAAAGAAGCAATTTTATATAAAATTTAATAAATAACAAAAAGATGCAAATCGAGAACCATAACATGTTCTGCTTAATGAGAGAAACCAGAAAGTCGGTAGGAATATCAAGAATTGTGTCAGTCTCCAATTCAAAACAATGAACATTGATATGTGCTAGAACATTTGTGGCGGTAGAGTAACATATTATCATCTTAGCTTTTTACGAGAATTCAACACACACAGATGAAAGAGAAACGAGTAGTGAGGAGTTCAAAAGTTTTTACATGAAAAACTCGTAAAGAAAAAAATCACGGGTTCTGACCCAGTTGCAAAAATTCACTATTGATTGATGAAAACAAAAATACTCTGTTCTACAGACAGAAAAGGGTAATTATATTTTTCAGATTACAGCGTCGACTGCTAATGTCTGGTTGGTGGTGGTTAGCAGTGGTCGACGACGGTTGACGGAAGTCAACGGAGATCAGCGGTGGTCGACGACGGTTCGTGGAGGTCAACGAAGGTCGGGGGTGATCGACAACGGCAAACGATGGTCGACTGTGGTCCGCGGCAGTCGACGGAGGTCGGTGGTGGTTGACGAAAGTCGGCGGTGGTCGACGATGGATGACGGTAGTCAACGAAGGTTGATTGTAGTCGACGGCGGTTGACGATAGACAACAACGATTGACGATGATCGACGGTTGTCGACAGTGGTTGACGGTCGACGATGATCGCTGGCGGTCGACGGTGATGCTGAGCTGTAGCTCTTCAAGGCCTGAGGCTCTCTCTCTAGGCTTAAGCTCCTCCTCATGAGAGGGGTGAGGCTCTATTTATAGTGTTATGTGTGCAATTAATGCAGAAATATAAATTATTTGGATTGAAAAGCGAATAACTTCCTTCAATCAGACGATGCTTAATGGACAATTAAATGTCTTAATGATGTCAGAATTGAATGATCTTGGGCTCGTAGATTTGTTTTGTCGATACGTTCGATTCGACTATGAACTTGTCAGAGTCGACTTATGTTTGACCTTCCAAATTTGTCCAGGAATCTTCCAAAATGACTTGATCCGGGCTTTATTTGACTCGGATTGGACTAACTTTGATATCATTAGGTCCCTCTCATCGAGCCGGAGACTTTGATCGACCACAAACACTTTCTTCCTCTTTTGTGAAACACATCTCTTTGAAGACACTAACATTTGTCAATTTATCTTTCCCGTTGCAACCTTTTCATTATCAAAATTCAAAATATTAGTAGCTTGTGTTGAATCAATACATCAGTCTCAACAAAACTTAATAAGTCATCTTCTTCAAAGTTGATTTGTTTTACCCCAATTGGAATGTTAAAATTCCCAGATTTAGACCAGTCTTCAGTAGCATGTCCATCACAACAAACTTTCTCTAACTCCAAATAATTTGCAATTGTTACATTCAAATAAGCAACATCTTTTGGGAAGGTCTAGATATATATATATATATATATATATATATATATATATGAAAACATGAATACCAAGAAAATGATAATTACTCTAAAGAAATACATGAATATGTGACACATACTCCTCATGACCCATCAAAATTATTTTCTTATCCTCATCCCATGATACACCTGATTTTTTTCTAAGTTGTTGAATATGACTCATATACTCCTCTGATGTTGGAGTTGGTTTTTACACTGTTCGACTGTTACATCTATTCCAAAATTTTCTTTTAACTTTTGTGCAACGACATGAGAGATAACATCTTTAAAACCTTTGGCATCCACATATTCCGATAGAATATGAAGTAAACCTGCTATCAATTATGGCTTCAAGCTCCAATAAAATGCTTCATTTTCTTATTAGTTTTGGAAGAAGAAACATTAGTTGGTTGTAGGAACTTCATGTCAAAACACCTACATAAACTGTTCGCACTTACATGTTGCATCAAATTCAAGAAAATATAATAAAAAAAGCTCCACGACTACAATAAAGAAGATTTGAAAAAAAAAATTCACATCATATTTCATTTATCAAGAAGCACCGGCTCAGATCAAAACAATTTTTAATCCCAACAAGCAGTCAGGATTATAATTACTATACAGGATAATACCAAATATCACCATATTTGTTTGTATACAAGAGATTAAAAAATATATTATTTAGTGTGATAACAATATAATAGAAAAAAATAACGACTTCTTTTTCCTTTCAAGTGGACTTCCTTCTCTTCATTTGGTAGTAGAAATATATTCGTGTTAATCGACCTTTTTTTGGTGGTTGGGTGATTGGGCAGGCTCAAGTCAAGCATGGAAATGAAGATGGAAAGGTGCATGTTATTTATAGAACAGACAGAGGCAAGAAAAATAAATGAATGGAAGATTTACATGCATACCACTAAATTCCAATGTATTACCATATCTAACACCAAGACTTCAGTTTCTACATATATGCCACACGTTATTTTATTTTCAACTCAAATCTTCTTCCTGATAATCTATAGTTACGAATTTCTTCCTACGATTTTCAATTAATCAACGTTGTGTTTGTCATGTCAAAATTCTTTCTCATAAAACCTTCGTTGAAGACTGATCTTTATAGCCAAGTACTCTAAAACCTCTAAAACCTGACAACTCCAGGTTGAGAGCTAAACTTCTCATTGTCTAATCTTATAACTCTTAGCACTTTGTTTGAAGCAAAAAAATTCTTCATTGTGAGAACTTCAACATCTGACTGTTTTCACCTTAGAGCAAAACGTGTTAACCATTTGCAACAGAGCTGATCTAAAATTCGATTCCTTAAATACATGTTAATCACGAAGTTGAAAATTGTTCTTCAAAATACTCTTATTTTTTATATAGATTTTTTCTTAGATATTTCCATTAAAGCGTCATCTTATGATTTGTGATTGTATTGAGCACAGAAATTCGAATTAGGTGGCGTAATAGTCAATAACGCCGGTCTCAAACTTCAATGAAAAAGACTACAAGTAATTTTGACAAATTTGATTTACATATCTAAAAATCAGGATTTGAAAGTTCTTCGGATGATTAACACTGGTTATGAACGAAGAAAAGAATCAAACAGCACTGGAGTTCAAATAAGCTTACAGCTTGCATAATTTAGTTCCACTGTTTGCACAGATACTATAATAGCAATCCATTATCTTCGTTATATCTCATCAGTTGGGCCGCTGAAGCTAATACAGAGATCCAGCTTCACCGCCACATCTACAGCTCTTCAAATCGATGCCTTTCCGGCCTTTCGATTGGCCTCAACAAGCCGCCACATGTACCAAGCTCCAGCCGACCGATACGGTCTCCACCCCTCGCAGAGCTCCACCATCTCCGCTGGTTCGGGAATCTTCTTCAGTCCATGAAGAATCTGAACGCCCTTGCGAACGCCAAGATCGCCCACAGGAAGCACGTCCGGTCGGTGAAGGGAGAAGATCATGAACATGTGGACAGACCAAGGCCCGATTCCCTTCACCATCGTAAGCTTGGAAAAAAGGGTTTCATCGTCCATAGAGACGATGGCGGAATCAGAGAGGAATCCGGATTGGTACTTGCTTGCGAGGTCATGAAGATACGAGGCCTTGCGGGCGGAGACGCCAATTTGACGGAGCTGCGGCGGGGTAAGAGAAAGAACGACGTCGGGGACGACGGAATATTCGCCGCCGCAGAGGGAAAGAAAGCGGGCGTAGATTGTTGCGGCGGCCTTTGTGGCGAGCTGTTGGTAGAGGATGCTGCGGGAAAGAGATAGGAAGGGCGTGTTGAGGTTGTCGAAGGAGGGGGGTTCGAAGGATTTGATAATGGCGGCGAGTTGGGAGTCGGCCGTGGTGAGATGGCGGAGGGCGGAATCGAGCTCGCCGGCGATGGAGAGGGAGAGGGGAAGGGGGAGGGGGAGGAGGAGGCGGGGTTTCTTAGAGGGTTCGGAGGCTGAGGAGGAATTGGTTGAGGATGTGCGTATCTTTTTGGAGCGGAAAGGGATTTTTCTAGCGCCGGAGACGGTGGCGACCATGGAAGTGGTTAGGGTTTCTTCAGCCATGGGAGGATAAATTAGTAAATTGAATTTTTGCTCGATTGAGCGAGGGATTAAATTTATTTACAGAAAGACAGCGCACGTTCAATCCATTGTTTATAATTCAAAGCTCATGCGTGATTGCCAATGCATAGACGAGGAAAATATTCTGAATAATTAATTAATTATGGATAAAAGTCCAATTTTTTTACCCCTTTTCTTTAGTGATTGGAGAAAAAAATGTTAAAATAAATTAAAATAATTATCAGGTGTTGAGAAAATATGTTATCACTAGGATAGTCATTAATAGATATTGGCTTTTGAATGGAAATGGTAAAGATAATCAGAATTTTATTTGAAATATTAAAATAAAAAATGTAAGGGATTTAGTCTAATCAAAATTAAAGTCATGGAATTTACTCTTCTCTCTAATTGTAGAAGATTGAGTAATATTTATTAGAGAATATATATAGGTAAAATAAATTTTTTTATATATTTACATACCTCACTCTTAAACTTTCATACTTACATATATAGCCTTTTTTTTGCTTTAAATCTATGGATGAAGAGATGTATTTCATTTTTAAAAAGTAATAAGCATAATTTTTTGATATGATATCAAAGATTTGAGTTTTATGCATGTAAATATGATATTTTAGGGGTGAGATATGTAAATACATAAGAATAATGTGTTGTGTATGAAAATGACTCATTTAGATAACAAAGTTAAATACATGTTGAGGCATGACACTAATTTAGATGCAATCGTTTAAGAAATAAATGTTCAATCTTCAATGAAAACTCAGTAAGAGCTCTGATTTCAGCAAATTTATAGACGGACCAAATTATATTAAAATTAGTCAAATCAGAATCAAATCAAACCCCAATTGAGCAATTAAATCATTTTTGAAAGCTTTCTAAACATATTTGAAAGGTCAAAAAGATGTCAAATATGGCGACATTATAGTTGAATCGAGCTTCTTAGCGAGAAAAATCCAACGATTGCAAGATTGCTCAATTTCAATTCGTTAAGACACTCAAATATTCATCAAATACTGTCTAATCGAGAGTTGATCAAAGTCGTTCATATTCTTTCATTAATTGCAACGGGGATTCTATAACTAGAGGCATACCCTCCTCTTGAGAGAGGACGTGGGGATTGATGCTTGGAGAGAGCTTGGAAACTGAGAAGACTAAAGCTTGGAGAAAAAGTTGAAGTTGTCTCCTACTCCAGCAGCCACCGACCACCATTTGTTGGCTACTGTCGATCACCATTGGTCGCCTCCCTTTCCTTGCGATGAAGCATTGTGTGAAACAACAATTAACATCATAGAGTCATGATGCAACCTGCAAAGTGACACATCTTCTCGAACACCGAGCTGACCCCAAAGATAATGCAACAACGCACCCCAAAACGTTGTGATAACGCATTTCAAAGATTGGGTAATGACACAACTCCCATACGCTCGTGCAACTTCCGACTCCGACCTCTGTGAACTACGAACATCGTTGAAACTGGCCACTACCACCAACGTAACCAACTACTGTCTACGTGGTACACAGATTGTGCAGCTCCTAACTTCGGCCCTCGCATACTACATACGTCATTATTACTCACAGCTACGACCTACATGGTCCACTGTTCGTGCATCTCCTGACTTTGACTTCTATAACGCACAAACGTCTTCACGGCTCATTGCTACAACTTTTATGGCCAATCAACACACCTGAAGCAACCATCTACAGGTCACCTGACGAACTACTATCATGGTTATCAACTATGACTTCTACGATAAGTAGACATTATAGCGACCGTCTACAGCACTTACAATGGACTACCACCTTTGTGGTAATCAACTATGACTCAGTCTATTGTCGTCAAAAATTATAATCATATTACGAATATACAACTTTATAATTTCATCTTCTTTAATTCGGAGGAAGAGTGGGCATGTGTACTCATTATTAATAGTGAATTTTTTTAACTGAACTAGACCTAATGATTTTTTCCTCTTTCAAGGGTTTTCCACATAAAAAGTCGAGGTGTCTCCTCATGTTTTCTTCTCTTTAATTACCTGAGTTCGTGTTGGTTTTTTGTACGATGTTAAAATGATAAATAATCATTACTCTACCACCGTGAAATTTTTAGCATGCATCAACAGTAATTAGGCAACAACAACATGAAAACATTTATATAATAATAATAGCATGAATATAATAATTAGACGACAATAACTTTATAATAATAATTAAGCCACGACTGTTGTCAGTGATGGTCGATTAATATTATTTGTTGAAGGCTTTAAGTTCTTTGAGAGTTTAGATAGGTTACAATTCCCCTCTCATGTAAAGAATTAAAGTATAACTATAATTTTAAGGACGATTTGATAGATTTATCCAAAATCCCAAAAGACTCTATCTAATAGTTTGTATTGAATCATTTTTAAAGAATGTCTAAACGACTTCAAAATTATATGGCTGATTTTGAGGTTGTTGGTTTCTTTAAATCAAGATGTTAAAATTGACTATATCCATGTCAAATTAAGCAATTGTTAGATCATTTATTTAACTCTTTTGAAGTTTATAATCACACCTCAAATGCTTAAATTTGATTTTGGATTCAAACTGAATAACTTTCGGAATCATCATCTTTATATTATCAAATTATTCAATTTAACTATAACATTATTTATTGAAACTTGAATTCAAATAACCAATTTAAATATAAAAGTGATCCAAAATGCATCAAAGTTTTGTGTTAGATCATATAGAGTTTCTTTTATTCGATTATACCATTATATTAAAAAACTTCTAGCCTCTTCTTTTTTTTATCCTTTTTCTGTGGGTTCATTAACAGGTTCTTTAAAAATTAAATAAATGAGAGGAACGCATTAAAAATTAAGGCTTCTTATAAGATGGGCCTATTAATAAAGAAGTTATTGGGCTCATTCGTGGAAATGAAATTCTCGTCCATTAGTGAGTTGTCCGGCCGAGTAAGGGGCCATCTGTCAAAAAAATTATTCGAACTTATATATATAACATGACACTAAAGGACACGATGTAACAACATAAATACTCCTGAAGAATTTTATTTGTAATTTTTATTTCTTCCGTCTGCAGATGGTGAGCGGTGTTGTAATTTAAATGGGTGCACATTTCCTTAAAGAGGCTTTGCTAAAGGGAGATCGTGAATATGGTGTCTCTGTCAGATACAATGGTCTTTGGGATGCCATGATGGTGAAAAATTTTAGAGATGAATATGGTAGCAATAATGGGTCTTCATAAAGCATACTTGGTTAGGTGATAAACAACTGTCATGATTGTAGATTTATCTTCTGCTAATAGAAGGTGAAAAATGAAGTTCATAGTTACATCATCCCGTGGTGCTGCTGGAACTGGGAAGGGTTGAAAGGCATCGACTGGTGTGAGGGCTTGGTATTTACTGGCCTGGCAAATCAGACAACTCTGAACATATCCCGTGACATCTTGCTTCGTCCTTGGCCAAAAGAAATGACTCCTAAGATGATATAGAGTTTTATAAACATATTCCGTAACACAAACAACAATTCAGATTAACAACAACCCTTCTATGAAATAAAATATGAGCAATTTTAAGACCACTATGTAAAAACTTTTTCAAGAAAGAAAAACAATTTGATAGCATGACCCTTAAATCGCACTCACTCACTCCAATCTTTGTAAAGTAAATTTTATCCTCGGTCAAAATAAAAGAACTTGTGAGTGTAATAATTAAATCCAAAATAAGTAAGACCCTCCAATATATTAATAAGAAGAATATTGCTGAGACAATATAAATAGATATTAGAATCATAAGCTAAATCTTAACTCTTATTCGAAATGATATCATAAATTTTAGTAAAATTAAGGTAATTAATTCAGTTAAAAATAACATTACCAAACTTCTCATATAAGAAAAAACCAAAAAAAAATTAAGGACCATAGAAGGAACGTACATTAATATAAACTTAAAAAAGGCTACCATTTCTTATCCTGAAAGGAACTTTAGCAAGATCTTTTCAGAATAATATCTTTCGCATGCACAATTGTTGTGAGTTGTCCATATCATCACAACCTAACTATGTGAGTTGTCCATATCATCACAACCTAACTATTGCATCTTCCCCATCGTTTTCATCAACTTTTTAACTCCCTTAAAATATTACAAGAACAATTCAAATTAAATTTTATATCACACCTCTCGAGGTGCTCTCACTCGAATTTAAAATTAATGAAAATGAGTTAATTTTAGCATGGATAATTCATTATAAAGTGAGTTTGGCTGATTAAAAAGGGCTTTTTTAGATTAATTTTAAAAATTTTATGTTATTTTTATTTTGATTTAAATTAAGAGTATATTTGTTATTTTATTTTTATTGAATATTATCTATGTTTTTTTATGTGGTAAGATGGCAACCTAACAATTTGAGCATGGATCTCTGTGCATTTTAGATCATGAGATTCAAAATCAAATTTGGAAAAAACACATACTCTAATTTATGATCAAGTGAAGTGTCTCGGTGAGACAAACCAAATAATATAAAAAACGGTCCGATCTAAGTTCATTTGAGCCTAGATCATGCACTCAAAGCATAATAATAAGCTTTAAGATATATTTTGGGGACCCGATGATCTGCAAATTTAGCAATTTAATAGTCAAATAGAGCCTCTTGATGAGACGAAACCAACGAGTCCAAATCACATAATTTTGATGTCATTAAAGTATTCAAATACACATAAAATACATCCGCTAAAGAGAATTATTTTGAGCCGTTTGATAAAGTGGTCTTGATATGTGTTGTATTTATGGAGAATGACACTTCCAAATTTTATAAAGAGACCCCGCTCCCTTTATAAAGGGGGGAGGGGGGGGATATGGATGGGAAGGCTGAAGGGAGCTTCAAGCTCTTGAGGATTCTGGAGTTCCACAGTCATTGCTTTGTCATTACTAAACCACTACGTTCCTATCGCCTCCACCATCGGAACACCAATAATCGTTCATTGTCTCCACAGTCGTCGAGCCATCATTGCCTCATCATTGTCACCACGATAGTCATCAAGCGTCCACTGTCGGACCACCTTTGTGTGGTTGCCACTACCGTCTTCAGACCACAATTGCCAAACCATCATATTGTCGATGTCGATCCACCACCATCATCATTAAGCCACCATCTTCAAACCATCGGCTTTGGGCCATCATCATGGTGGCAGACCACCATTGTTAGGCCGCCACCAACATAGGACCTCCGACACTCGATCAACATTGAGATGCTGCTGCCATTGTCATATGGCCTCTACCTTCGTCATTAGGTTACCATCATCAAACCACTAACGCTAGGACACCGCCATTGTGTTGGACAAATGACACCTGACCGATATTGAGCCACTGCCTCCATCATGATCAGGTCTCTTCAATCACCATTAGGCCACCATCATTAGACCACCGCCTCTATGTCAAGCCACTATTACCATGATGCCACCACCGTGTCTAACTGTTGAAGCAAAAATATCGCCACTTTGTCGAGCCACTTTTGTTAGCCTGCCACCATCGTTTAAGACTATTGAAGCAACCACTATGTGAGACCACTGTCGTCGGACCACTACAACCAAATTGGATAGCCTTCATTTGGTTTTTTTCACCATCGTTATGTTGTCATTGTCGAACCACCACCACTAGGCCACCACCCCTACGCCGAACTAGAGTCATCGAGTTGTTGATGCCACTAGACCATCAACAGGACCAATGACAGATCATTGCCTCCATCATTATCATGTCATTCCCGTCGCCTTAGGACCACTGTTGTTGGGCAATCTCCAACATCGTCGAATTACCTTGACCCAACTAATGTTGATTCCCTCTACAACAATTAGACCACTGTTGTTGGGCCTCCATCACCACTATTTTGTTGTCGTCACTAGAACACTATCATCATCGCTATGTTGGATCACCAACTATTGACAACCATTGTTGTTGTAGTACACCGCCATTGTTGTTGGATTATCATCTCTTGATCGTCGCCATGATGGATCATTGACGCCTGACAGTTGTTGATGTTGAGTTACACAGTCACCGTCGCAAGATAATCATCTATCGAACATTGCCACTGTCACACAGGATCATCTTCATGAAGTCTTCATCAATATTGGACCGTCGTTGCTTGTCCGACACCACTACTATCACTGGAGCACCACTGCTTGACCACTAATGACATCATGATATATTTTCGTTGTTAAATCGTCATTGTTATATCATCATCACCTGACTATCACTACTAATGTTTTTGGATTACTCACCATCAATGACAATAAATTCAGGTCATCATTACACGACCCTTTTGGCAAGTCTTCCATCATCGCAAGTAAGTTGTTTTCATTTTCTCAATATTTTCTACCACCCTTCGAATGAAAGTTAGGTTAATTTCTCCCACTATTGTAATATTTTTTTCCACTGTTGAAGGTCAGATAAAGCCTTGTAAGATACACATGAATAGTGGAATGATTTCAAACGGGCTAGTTCCCATGATTTTTTTCCTTTCGATATTTTCTCCTACAAACCTATATTGTCCCTCTATAAACTCTTATTTTATCTATATATATGATGAATTATCATACAATGCTAAGATCTTAAAATATCACTCTATCGCTCTGATTTCTCAAATCCCGCAACATAACTAAACAATATCTCAGTTTATAATGATTTATATTTTTCAACAACCAAAATTTAATCTTGCTCAAGACTTAAGCTAACCGACATCCATCTTGCTTGCTTCAATTAATTCTAGTTAAATAGGCCTTCAATTTTACAATCAACACTTGATATTCAATTTTCGGCCACATCAATACTTAAATATATGATCTTAAAATAATATGATTCATAATTTTATAAGTGTGTTGTAAGTGTTTATCTTGACTATATACTGACTGTTGTTCCTGAGAAAAATAGTAAAGGAAAAATCACCTCAAACGAAGCATAGGAATTATTGTTCTTAAATATAATTAATACTTCTAAAACTTATTTTTTTAGTGTTTTTAAAAATAAATTATTTTTTTTACCAAAAATAAAATATATAACAAATATATTAAATACATATATTTTTAAATAAAGATAAAAATAACAAAAATAAAATTAAAAAATAACTTCAAACTGGTTTTAGGATTTTAAGGAGCCTTTTCAGTTTTTTCTTACGAGTAATGAAAATTATAAGGTTTGAAAAATAAAATAAAATGATTTAATAGATTAAAATTGGAATAAATTTTTAGGAATAATTACACACATAACACAAGAAACATTGTTGATTACAAATCTGATAATTTTTTTGAACTATCAAATCAATATATTTGTGCATGTCATCATCAAATGAAAAATATGAATTAAAATTTTATCAACTTTGATATTTGAACTGGAATTTCTAAAATGATCGCTAAACTTTAATAGAATATTTAATTTAAAAAATTAATAATAGGATGAGAAATTCTTTTAATATGATTAAGTTCAAATCAATAAAAGAAAAATAAAAGACCTACCACCAAGCGACGTTTTAGTTGCGGCACCTACCACCCACCTTTTCCATTGCACAAAATAAAAAAAACGGAAGGTCAAGCCATCCACGTGCTTATAAAATGCAAATCAAATCATTATACCTCTCCGCTATTTTAAATAATTTAGAATGCCACAAATGCAGTACATGGAATCATAATCCACTCTGGCAGCTTGTCCGCGAATAGGCATTATCTATTCAGCTAAAAATTTAAATATATGAATTAGAGCTCAACGCTTAACGCTTGCGGATTCGGATGTAACAACTAAATAAAAAATGAATCTTGATCCGTCCTCGACAAATAGCCATTTTTCACGAATTTTGAAATAAAAAAAAACAAAATATTCAAATTCAAATTAAAAACTATTGGAAACTTTAATTTCGACAAACGTATAGTCAAATTGATCGGCTTGATAAGACTAACCCAAATGAATTCTAAATTTGACAAGCTTATATTCAAATGGAACAGCTCGGCAAAACGAGTAAAACCTTATCAAGATCACTCAATTTTAATATAGTTAAGTAGCTTAAATGTTCATAAATTATCGTCCGATCGTAGGAATCTCTATGGGCTGTTCGATAGCTCCTTACTTATTTGCAGAGGATGCGTGGAGTTTCAATGTTGTTTTTGCATCGATGATCAAGAGGGTGCTTTCCAATCTCATAGTCGTCGACAACCATCGACCACCATCGATCGCCGTCAGCCGCCTCTGCTCATTGCAAAGAAGCCCCTCACCGAGTCACGATGTACGTAGCAGAGTAATGAAGTGTTGTGCGGAGTAATGACCAACATTGCAGAACCATGACGTACCTTATTGAGCAATGAATCATCCTGAGCATAATACAACGACACATCTCAAAGAAAGTGTATCGAAGTCATGACAACTACTCCCAACTGCAAATGGTCTCAATCGTTGAGCAACAAATCATTTTTCATACATCCATTGTGCTTAGAGAAACTGTGTAACCCTTTAGCACTAATTAAATAAGGTCCTATGCATATGCTCATCAACCTATATTGAATAGTTCTGACTTGGCTAGGCCCCATGATTTTTTTTTTTAGGGTTTTCCACATAAAACTGTCATCACAGGGTCTCAAGCCCCAAATGCAAAAGATGAAGGGTTACGTTAGGTAGTCGACAATCATCGTAAAATTTTTATCAAAAAATCATGATATAAATTCATTAAATCATTGTGTAAATATTAGAGCGTTCTGTAGAAGCGACGCAATAACAATGAAAAGTGTGCAACTTTTGCTACACCAACGTCATAAAAGATATGTATACTAAAATGTTGCTCGTGTTCAAATAGAAGGAGAATTGACCAAGAATTTTCCTTTTTTCATTCGATTACATCAAGGATCAACTTTAAGCATTTCCTTTTTCTTTAGTTGTGGATGCTCTTACTGGACATTTATAAAAGGATGTACCTTGGTATATGCTTTTCACTGATGATTTCCTTCTCGTGGATAAGACTAAAGAAAGAGTACAAGAAAAAACTTGAATTACGGAGGCCTACATTGAAGTCTAAAGGCCTTCAATGTAGTAGATCTAAAACTGAATACATGGAACAAAATTTTAGTTCTAATAGATTTAGTGGCAGAGTTGTACCTATGGATGACCAAATCATTAAAAGGTGTAAATATTTTAGATATCTCGGGTCAATTTTTCAAAGCAATGGTGATATAGATGGGGATGTTATTAGTAGAATTAGAATTCAAATTGGTTGGTAATTGGTTGGTTGAAGTGGAGGATTGCATCGAGCCTATTGTGTGATAGAAAAGTACAGCTTAGACTCAAAGGAAAATTTTATAAGATGGCGGTGAGACTTGCAATGCTTTATGGCGTAGAATGTTGCCTTTAAAAGAGAAGAAAAAAACTATGTTAAGTGTTGTTGAGAAGATAATGATTAGGTGGATGAGTAGCTTGACACTTAGAGACAAAATATGAAATGAATGTATCAGTGAAAAGTGTTGATGTAGCTCTAGTGGCAGACAAGATTAGAGCGAGTCATCTTATATGGTTTGGTCACATTACAGGTCACCCATCTTATGATCAGGTTAAAATAGTAGATGTTTTAGATTCGACTTATGTTAAGAAAGGCAGAGGTAGACCTAAGAAGACTTGGGCATATTGTATACAAAATAATCATAATTTATTAGAATTAAATAAAAATATGACACTCAATAGGACACAATGGAGAAAAAGAATTAATATAGCCAACCCCACATAGCGAGATAAAGGCTTGTTGTTGTAGTCGCATTTTCACATAAAAATTTTTGGTGTTCCTACCTGTAACTTCAATTACATGTGTGTGAGATGGACTTTCATGCAACGCTAAGATGCTAAATAATTACTTAACCACTACAAATCATCTTACACATCTTAATTTAGTTTTGTTTGTGCAAAATAGAATTCCATCACCGAAGGACTTACACAACTTATTGAATAAGCAACAAATGTAATACACACAATAACAAAGTAATATGCTCCAACACTCATCATTCCAGGGACAATCACAAAGCCAAGGATGTCAAACTTTCACCTCTTCCCACCCTGAAAGACATTATCCTGTCGACAAAGGCACCTCTGGTCCCTCTTGGGAGGATTAAGTGTGCATGATAGATAAGCCATATGATGAGATTCTTCAGCTCTTACGTGAGGCTCATCAACTGATAGTCACACAACTGAATGGGGCTTACTTACCACCAGTTCAATAGATAATGAGAAATGACCCACTCAAGCATACTCATATCGGACCCCCTTCTCATGATGGAACCCTTCCTCTACTATATCAGGATGTTAATATCTTCAATACTGTGAGTTTCACTCATTTGTTCTGCATGGCTATGCGAACCGTTCACCTATAATACTTATAAGAAACTTGGCCCACTACTGATGACATCCATTTTTTATGTGATATAAACGGGACATTCTCGTTGAGTGCACGACACTGTAATTGGAGTTTACACAGTCATGATAATACCCTCAGTTGATCATGACAAAGCCAACATTGCTTCCAGTACCTCTAAGTTGACATTTTATTTCTGTGACACTAGGTTGTACCCTACTGATATGGAAATTCCCATAGCGTAGACCATTGACTAAAGTACTCCACGCCATGTTCATAACTTAAGTCAAAGGCCCGGATAGACAGATCTTGCCAGAAACTCTCTGCTCAATGATACATAGACTGTTCGACCTCTTAAACTCTTTTAAGACACATTTAAAATTTGTATGGAGGTCCAATGATCATGAACTACTCACGTTCGATCTTCAATTTCTCCGGAAGCCCAATTTTTCTAGGAAAATTTGCTTGAAGTTTCCATCCACCAAAAATATCACTGAGTATAAAGCCCTTATCATCAGATTGAATCTCACCATTAAATGTGAACTGAAAAACTTGATCATCCATACTGTCTCCTATTTTGTCACATTTCAGTTAGAAGGGGACTTGATGCCCACAACTCATAGCTGATATAACATCTCAACTTGGTAAAGTTACATCTTGCTTGGATGAAATGTATCCTATCATCCATATATTTTAGGAGCAGAATATCCTACCTGATACCCTCTCCAAACTTATGACCTTGACTATCAAAGACCTATTTAAAAGAAGTTGCATTGAGGAGATACATTTTCCTTGCATACACGACCCTTGGGTGATACACTCTATTGATGAGCAGAAAGAGTCTTCTTGGATGGATCCCATAATTTCCTTCCTTTAAGATGAAATGTTGTCCAATGATACTGTCGTGTCGTGTTTTCTCTAATGTATGGCTACCGACTTCATCATCATTGGGAATGAACTATATAAGAAATCATTTATTGGTCCTTACCTTAAATGTCTTCCATTGTCCGAAGTTGGATACACTTAATGTGAGCTTCATTCTAAGATATGTGAGGAGCAGCTCAGAGGTAGAGCTATCAACATCAAGATAGTGAGGTAGTAGTTTTTCTAGCCTACGAACAAATAGAATGCACTAGGCTTCATGCAATAATGTAAAAGCTATCAGTTGTACTCTAACCTCACGCATGCGCTGCCAGTAGAACTTACGTCCCTTTTGTGTCTTTGGTCTTTTGCCCAATGGAGTTAGGCACTATGAGACCATTTTTGAAAGCTATCAGATAACAGAAGTTCACCATCTTTGCTATCGAATACTTCATTAAGTGGTTGGAAATTGAGGCGCCTGTCAAGATCACTAAAGCTAATGACAAACAATTTCTCCTAAAGAACTTCTTCTACTGCTTTGAGGTCCCCACAAATATTATTACTGACAATGAGACTCAATTTTCTAGGAAGGGCTTCACAGCCTTATACAAGGATCTCCACATATAACTGGTGCACATTATAGTAGCTCATCCTCAAATGAACAATCAAACAAAAGTGACAAATCCAACCATTTTGAAAGGGTTAAGGTCTCTCTTGGAGAATGCTGGGGGCAGTGGGTTGAAGAACTCTATAATGTCCTTTAAGCTTACCACACCACCTTGCAAAGTCCAATTAAGGAGACACCTTACAACTTGCGCTTCAACATGGAGGCCGTCATCCAGGTTGACATCAGGTTCCGAGCCCTCGAGTTCAAGGCTACAACCCGGGCGACAATGAGAAGAAATTTTGATAGCAATTAGACTTCCTCCTAGAAACATGCAATGTAGCCCACCTTAGGGCTACTTCTTACAGCTAGATGGTGGCTCATCACTTCAATCGGAGAGTCAAAACTTAACCAATTTTTATAGGAGATCTGGCCTCGAACATTCTCTAAGCAGCTATCTTGGCCCACAACTCAACAAACTATCCCTCCTCTGAGATGGTCCTTACATTGTCACTACTTTGATCAAGCCTAAAACCTTCAAAATTGAGGATTTAGAGGGAAAGACCCTACCACAAACTTGAAACATAAAGAATTTTTGTATGTCATTTTGCACGTCGTCAGCTGAGATTCTATGGTCGAAGCTTCATCAACTTTAGAATAATATTAGTGCTTGTGTTCAATTTAGAAGAACTTGATCTTGACGAATTTGGAGTTCCAATCTCTCAAAGAAAGATTGAGCTCTGCTTTAGGCTCCATTCTTTTAGCCATATAAAATAAGTAAGTTTAGTTAAACATATTAGTGAATTATGGAACAAAGAAATCTTACACATGTAAGGAAAAACTCATAAAGTTTATAACCTTATGGAATCTAGTGCACAAATGAGTCATCACACTCTTCAAAATATGAATTTTCAAAGAACTAGGAAAATGTTTCCTTACCTTTTACTCTTCCTACTCTACTTATGAAAAAACACCTTGCAGTAAATGTCCGACAACGACCGCTTCGAAGGTCCCGTAGGAGCTAGAGTTGGGAAGTTCTTCTAAGATTTCTTCAACAACATCACAAAAGAACGTTTAGATGAAAAGAGACAACAATCTTGAATAGGGATTCCTTGCTCTCAAAGTCGTGGACATACTGCATCTCAAACTACATTTCCTTGAAGTCCCAAAACCTGAGCATCTCTTCTTTTCATCTTTAGTGATCTTAAGGGAGATGGGCAGGTGCAGTGTTTTCTCCCATTTATTGCAAAACTTCCAATCATTCTGTGTGAAGAAAAATCTTTGAGACCAGTATCTTACGAGATCTATTATGTGAAGATCTAGTAATTTGCTCCTGAAAATTACTCGACCTTATATATTGCTAAAGAATCAAACCAATCGGGCTAAAAATCTCTTGCATCAACTTCAGCTCCCGCTTCCTAAAAAGGGTGCCAGCACAGTAACAATTATCACTATCCGAGAAGAAATGTGTGAAATGCTAACCCCAACTACTTTAAACTATAATTGAGCCAACTTAGAATCATTTTTAAATGATCGATGAACAATGCTCATATCCTAATAGATCAATCTTCAATCCATTTTCAATCATGAGAGTACATGTTTGATTCAAACAAAGTTCAAATATTAATCAAAATATTATTTTAATTCAAATTTCATTGAACATAATGTGGTTCCACTCTGAGGATATATTACATATTACACGACCTTTTTTTTTCAATGTTTATAAACATTCTTACAAATCTGTTTGCATAGCATTTCTCCTACCTACCTTCTCATGATTGGACAAAAAACTCATGAATTGTGCGGTGCGGAGAGGCTGAGGAAGCCCTCCGCTGTACGCATCATTTCCTTTTATTTGTTCCGCACACCATTTGTTTTTCCCTGTTTTCAACGGTATGCCACAACCAGAGCATCAACAAGAAAGAGTTTTGTGCACAAGCTGAATCCAAGTTCAAGCCCCGTAACGGCTTCTGCTCGCTGGTAGCAACAATATCAGGCTAAAAGTAGTGGAGCGCATGAGCTCAGGCTGAGAAGCGAAACGGTCAGGAGAATCGCTATCCCAAATCTGATCTCTTCACGCCGTCCACGCCTGTACTTCAGCTTGCTCTACACACTGTCGCCGCTAATCATCACCGTCTTTGTCCCTCTCCCTTCTCAACTCGTTCAAGCTCGGTTCCCCCATAAAAGATCAACTTTTTTGGCAAAAAGGACAAACTTCACGGCCTGACGGACCTCCTCTCCCTCTTCCTACATCTCCTCTTCTACTTTCTCATCATCTCTAGATTAGAGAAAGATGAGTTTCCGAGGGGATGATAGCAGTGGGGAGGAGGGTAGGTCAGACCTTCGAAAACCGTTCCTGCACACGGGCAGCTGGTACAAGATGGGGATGGGATCGCGGCAATCTAGCCTAATGGATAAGCTGGGATCCTCCGCCTCTGTTATCCGCGATTCCTCTATCTCCGTCGTTCTCTGTACTCTCATCGTTGCTCTCGGCCCCATCCAGTTCGGTTTCACCTGCGGCTACTCCTCCCCCACTCAGGAAGGCATCGTCGGTGATCTCAAACTTTCCCTCTCAGAGGTTCACCCTCGTCGCTATCTTTTAGTTAAAACAAACCGCTCGCTTGTGTATTGATTTGGGTTATATTGGTTTCAGTTCTCTATCTTCGGTTCCTTATCGAACGTCGGCGCCATGCTTGGGGCTATTGCCAGTGGCCAGATGGCCGAGTACATTGGGCGGAAAGGGGTACGTTTTTAATCCGTCTAACATAAGTCTGGTTCCATTTTTCGGCCTTCGATACAAAAACATAAACAATTGAAGGCTCTTATGCGCAGTCTCTTATGATCGCTTCGATACCAAACATCATCGGTTGGCTGGCTATCTCATTTGCAAAGGTGGGTTTTTTAATGCTAATAAGTGCGGTTCTGTTGCTCTAACACTCCATTGATGGCTGCTTCTCTGAGAATTGGTTGTAGGACTCGTCGTTCTTGTACATGGGCCGGTTGCTGGAGGGGTTCGGGGTTGGCGTGATCTCTTATACGGTATGCAGAGTTTTAATGTTACAGTTGATCATTGTTTGGGTGTGTGAGTTTTGTGAGTTGCTCTTTGTATTAATTTCCGGTGGTGTTGTTTAGGTGCCAGTTTATATAGCGGAGATTTCTCCTCAGAACATGAGAGGAGGGCTTGGTGCTGTTAATCAGGTTGGTTACTAATAGCCGCTTTACAATTTGTGGAGGATGATTCAGGATACGTTCTGATAATGAGCTTTACTTATGCAGCTTTCTGTAACCATAGGCATTATGCTGGCTTACCTCCTGGGAATGTTTGTCAATTGGAGAGTGCTTGCAGTGATGGGTAAAAATGAAAAGAATGGATGAATTTTAGTGTTTCCAACCATTGATGCTGTGCTTTTTCTTCTCATTTAGATTCAAATACCCATTTATTAGCAAATTGGAGATTAGTTGCATCAATTTTATTCTTAAATTTATGGAATTTAGTGAAGGACTGTCACTGAATTAATATAATTGTGTTAACCATGCCTCTTTATTCTTCTTTTATTTAGTTGGTTGAATAGCTTGAGCAAAATTTGTGACTGTCGATATAAATGAAAAAGTTTGAGCGTAAGGACACTTGTCTATTTATATTTAGGTACTTTCTAATTTGTTTTTTAAGAAGTAGTTTAACATGAGTTTGATAAAATGTTGATATTGCTTGTTTGATAGTTATTGTGACCTTTTTCATCTGTTGTATTATATTTAACCCATATTCAATATCATTCCAAAAGATCAGTAGCTAACACCTTTCCAAATGGTTCTGTTATGTAGTAAAACCTATTGTTTCAAGTTTTTTTACTACTAAACATAAACTAACAAATAAATATTTCAGACTTGCCAAAAATTCTCTCCTTTGAATTAGAAGTAACACTTATGCGAACAAGTTGGTGTGTCAAAGATACAATTATAAATCTCTCTCTCTCTCTCTCTCTCTCTCTCTCTCTCCTCTATGAATTAGAACAGAAAGACACACGCATATACATACATACATCATAAATCCTTTTAGGACGTAGGATCCCACATTGTCTGTGAGCTCATATAATTTGGGAGAGATCCTTTATTTTCGAGGAAGGTGTGAAAGAAGGTGATAGATGTGTCACTAGAGCTCGAGTTCTTGATTACTATCCTGAATCTTTAGGGCCCGAGAGAATGATATAGAGGAGTTTTTTGGTTTTAGAGAGAGGAATAGGGAGAGCCAGAGGGAGCCCTTCCATCCCCTTTTTCTCCTCTACATAAGGAAAAAAAAATAAATAAAAGAATTAGATTTTGTACAGTACTGCGACTGTCCATGGTGTTTCAATGAAATGATTGTGAAATGGATGCATGTGACACTTTAAATAAGTATGGACACATGTTCTTGTATGTGATGATGATCTTCTTTGATATCTGGTTCATCCCGGGTTAGATCGACCACTTTGGCTGGTGGGCTCAGTTTGACCATTTCGGCGGGTGGGCTTAGTTTGAGAAAATGACTCGATTTTTTGATCAGGCCTTCAAAGCCTCGTAAAACCTGTTGACCTTTATGTTGTATGCCTAAAAAAAGTCTTTTTTAGCTATATGATCATATTTGGGTATACATTTAGTTACTTGATTCTCTTGGCTCTTCAATTAGAGATTACGAGAAGAATGAGAGTGAAGATTTCTCGATTTTGTATGAGTGCAAAAGTTTTCCATAATTGTTATGTTTAACAATTCATTTTGAGGATTTTTGAGGCGAGAACACAAAATGATTCAGAAATGGACTTTCCTTGACCTTGGGGTGCTTCAGATACAACTGCTAGGAGTTATACCGTCTTCACTCATCCTCCGACCAGGACTGGCCTTTGCCTTGGGGCGCTTTGTGCTACACCTACAGGAAGCAATCTCTTGAGTTTCCGGGTGAGTGTGAATTAGTTTGTCCTTGGGGGCCCTGGCTCTCCTATAGGAAGTAGTCATTTTGAATTTTGGTTATGTTTGTTGAGACCTGATTGACTTACAACCTCGAACATGAGAGGTTATTTAGGACGAGCTATTTTACGATGAAAGTTGTTTTTTTCTAGTAAAATGAGATATGAGTTAGAAAATTGAAATGACCAAAGTTGGACATTGAGACTTTCCTGTTCTTGATGGTACTTGAGAGATATTTGTGACTTCCATTTTTTAGAGAATAAGTGTCGTATCATGTTATAACGGACCTTCAAACAAGTATCTTGACAGTCGTTGACTTGTCATTTATGATATTAGAAGAAGAAAAGTAAAACGAGTTATTGAAAGTAGCTTTAATTGCGGTGGTTATTGAATCCTTTTAAATGTTCACTCTCCCTTCTAGTTTTTATAATACAATTGTGAGTTGTGTGGGAGTCATAAGCTTACGTTTTTGAAAATGGTTATTCTGAATTTTCTTTATCTTCATCATCTCACGGTGAGTAAGGCGTGTATTGGTGAGACGAGGATTTCGAATGAACGCCTTTTGGATATTGTATTTCGTAAAAGACAGATGATCAATCAATATGTGGAGGAAGATTTGTGAAAGAGGAGTAAGTCTTCTAAGGAGCAGAGTGTCGCAGAGGAATGAACTTCTCATGCCCTTCTTGTAGGGACCGTGGATGCTCTAGATAAAGTCGTGGATGAGATAAAGGAGGATGACATTGCCTCCTTCTGAGATTTTTCTGTTGGGCGGATTCCTCTTGATTTGAATGATCTGGCGGAAGGTCAGTCCTTTGATTTATTCAGAGAATAGAGTGAGTCTAGTCTTATGACACTTCATGAATTTAGCTCTGGTGATAAGTGCGTTGTTTTTCTTAATTTAAAATTTTTGGAATGAGGAGTTCGTGTATGGATTCTTATTTTTTGTTGAAGTGTAGATCTATTGCTAGTCATCAAGCTATTCTAACAACTATCTTTGGGATCTTTCTGCAACTGAAGGTGACTCTTAAGGAGAGTGCCAGCGGAGTCTGAACCAAGGTGATTTTGGTTCGCTTCTCGAAGGTTATGAAGCGCTATTTTATCAGATTAAGAATTCTTTCCTCACCGAATATGATCTCTTACTGCTTGTTAAGGCGCCATGTGAGAGGAAAATGGATGGCCCAGATATGCGTGCTGTTGATGTCGAGATTATATTGGAGCCGGTCATGATGCCTATCAGCTAAGCATTTGAGGGAGATACCGTTCTGGTCCCCGAAGTAATGTTTGCTCCAGCTGAAAAAGTCTAGACTATCGTAGGGTTTGCGGCGAGTACTCTGCGTGAACTAGAGGCAGTCCACCCTATGGGTCAGGATGACCCGAGGGAGCGTATGGCTGTGATGGAGGAAAACTTCTTGGATGTCAGAGAGCACATCTCGATCTTGAGGCTAAGAAGGCGGTGGTTGATTTGAAATATTGCTAACAGATTGCTGAGCTAGAGGCGAAGTTGAAGGGAAGTTTCGATGATACTCGGTGGAAGTTAGAGGGGATGGAGATGGAATTAGCTTACTCTAACATCATTTTGAATCAAGTAATTCTGATAATTTCTTATTTAGTGGTCGATTAGATCTTTGACGTCTGCTTTAATCAGGGTCATAACTTTGGATGATGTTAAAGATAATGATTTATTTCTTTTTTATTTTTAATAATGTAATGTTGTGATGTGTCGACTTTTTGTTTCATTTGTCGACTGACAATTGATTTCTAGCCTACAACCTTTGATGTTGTTTTAAAATAGAAATGTGAGCAAATTTCTTGACAGTTAATCATCTGGTTACCTATTTCGTTACGTTTCTTATGAATGACAATATAGAACTTGAAATCCGTGTTTCTCAATCTCCCAGTTGTAAGTGTCGAGGCGAAATGGACAGGCACTTTGATCATTAGAGAGGTGGGAGGAGGTATTGTTACCATTTTTTCTCTCGATAGTTCTCCTTTGAGCGCTATCCCTTTGTCTTTCCATGACTGTTTCTTCTCTGACAATGGTGCCTGGTTTGAAAAATGGTATATCCTTCTTGTCGGCTAGTTTCTCGAAGGGATCACCAATGGATAGCAAGATGCTGGCTGAAGCACAGTCGAATCATGTTTTCGACAATGCGGTGACTTCAGGTTAGCGTGGAAGGATGAAACTCCTAAAACTATTCATAAGCATGAGATGTGTGTTTATCTTGACTAGTTTCAGCTAGGTCTGACGTTTCCTTTGTGTGGAGAGATAGCCGATATCCTCAATTTCCTGAAGCATGTGCTTGCTCAAATTTCTGATTGTGGAATTTGTAGTTCCTTGATTCCGATAATGATTGATTAGCTAGTTATGGATCCTCTTTCCTTTTTGTTAAAGTCAAGACAAGGGGAAGAGAGACTCAGCGGTTCTTTATCTGATCGTATTAGGTCGCCAATGATTCTCCCTCTGGCCCTTGACGCTGCGGGTCCTTCGATGCTGGGTGTTAGCGTTGCAGAAGAAGAGGACTTTGTATTGTGTCGTCACTGCGAGGAGGCTTGCGTTGCTCACCTAGAATACTGTTGATAGAAGGGTGCACAGAGGATCCTCCATCAGATGACCAAGTCCATTCTGGAAGGAAATGGGAAGGTTATTTCAGGAAAAAGAGATTTCGTCGAAATACGCTCGAAGGGGCAGAGGACTAGTGAGGAAAAGAAGAGAGTACAAATAACTCAGTCTAAAGAACCTTTTGCAGAGGTTCTCTAGGACACCACATCCATGGGAGGTTGAATTTACTCATGAATCGAGGCGAGAGTAGGGCGGTAGTCAACTTGACCTAAGATTGGTTGCTGATGTAGGATATTCTCCCAAAGCTTTTCACATTGGCCTGGTGATTGGTTCTAGTAATTTGAAGAAAATGGCGCAGACCGTCAAGGCGGAGGACTATCATATCCCTTTGATGCAGAGCATTGCGATGTAGTTGCAATGCACATACACGGTCGGCCTATCGCGTCGCTCTTTACTGAGAGATAAGAGAAAGTTTGAGTTAACTTTTGTGGAGTTGAAGGAGAAAATTTTGCTTCAAGATATCTTGCTTGCTGAGCTACGAGCAGAGCCGACAACCCCCAGGGATGAAAAGGCTGGTCTTGAGGCTAAAATTGTTGAAGATGCGAACTAGATAATAGCTCTCGAGAGGTAGGTAAAGGAGTTTTCTGCCGATAATTTAAGTTTACAGAAAGAAGTGACTATAGATGAGCTTTTAATGAGGCAGCAACTCAGATTTAATATAAATAAAAAAGGCAAAAGAAGATTTTCTCAAAAGAGATGCTGAATTGGAGGAGCAGATGAAGAAAACCAAAGAGAGTCATGAAGTGGCATAGAGGCTTCAGAGTGAAGTTGCTAGTCTGAAGAATCAACTAGAGTGCAGGGAAAACTAACGATGAGCTCCTTGCCAATCTTACTCGGACTCCACAGCACGAAGATCTCATGATAGAATATTATAAACATACATTGGAAACTTTTTTGGGAGTTTTGGTGTGCGGAGGGGTTCTTCCTCCGGAGTAGGGTGACAAGAATCGTGTTTTCGATCTCGCCATGAAGCTTAGAAACAAAGACAACAACAAAAATTAAGATGGTATCAAAGATGAGGCTTCTGATAATATTTTATTATCGCTGTTGTATTTTAGAAAACACACGTGTTCAGTGCATTTTTTACTTGTTTTTATTTTTTGTTTTAAAAAATAAATTAGCTTGTTTTTAAAACCCTAAAAAACATCTAAAAGTTGTTCTGAGTTTTTTAAAAACAACAAAATATATTATATCATACCAAACATATTCTGTATGAACTCAAAACATAAAATAGTAATAATAATAATAATAATAATAATAATAAATCAAATGCGACTTTGGAGCAACTCTGAATAAGAGGTGTTTATGAAGCTTGTTTAAAGAGTTAAAACATTTCATTAACTTGAGGCAATTCAGATAATCTCTTCACTTGACAATTTGCAGGAAGCCTTCCATGCATAATGCTCATACCCGGTCTGTTTTTTATTCCGGAGTCTCCAAGATGGCTGGTATAACAGCACAAGCATTTTCATTAGGAATTAAAGTAACAAAATTCATTTTTTTTATTACTGTTTGGAACTATCTCATCATGTTTATACAGGCTAAAATGGGAATGATGGAAGATTTTGAATCATCCCTTCAAGTCTTAAGGGGTTTTGATGCTGATATCTCTATAGAAGTTAATGAAATCAAGGTAGGGATATTATTTGCTTTCATAAAGCTATAGAATAAAGGCTATGAAATGCTAAGTGCTAGAGGCGTTTGTTAGACTCTGGCTATAACTGAATTATCTAAAGCACTCTCTGAATGAGATATGGCATGAGGCCATTAGTGTTGAGACACTTATCCTTGCTTTTTGCAGAGGGCTGTGGCATCATCATCAAATAGAAGAACTGCTATGCGGTTCCAAGAACTTAAGCAAAGAAAATATTGGATTCCCCTTATGGTAAATCTGCTTATTCTTTGTGATTTTCTATGAAGTAGCTGTGTTTCTTTTTCTAAATGGACCATTGTTTTTCTTTTGTTTTGCAGATAGGAATTGGTCTTTTAGTGTTGCAGCAAGCAAGTGGAATTAATGGCATACTGTTTTATGCTAGCAGCATCTTCAAATCCGCTGGCAAGTCCTCCAAATTGATCTACCTTAGCATTCACATTTATGTTTGAGCAATACTTCTTAAGCGAACTTTTCAAAAGCCCAACCACCTCCAAACAGTTAATTGTTTTCTTATTAACATATATTATATTTCAATAAAAAAGAAATATTAATAACGCTCTACATGATCATTGGGGTTATTGAATGTCAATCAAACTTGGCTTGAGAAACATTTTTCTTCCAAATTTTAATGATATGGATTTTGAAGATTCAATTGGGTGAGACGTTTGTTGGCACATTCATTTCAAATTTTTTCGTCTCATATTACCTTTGAAACATAGTTCAAGCAATAATTGCTCAAAATATCATTAGTTGTTAGAAGGATATAATTTTGGTCTGATCAAAACCAAGGTTTGACATCAAATGAAGCATGCATAGATTGGCGCAAAATTGGCTTGTGAATCAAATATATCTAATTTTGAGGCGGCTTGGCTTGAATCAGTAGAATTTCTAGTTGGTTCAAAATCAATTATTATTTTTTTAATTTAAAATCTTCTATAACATTAATCCTTCAAGTTGATCTTGAGCCAGTTTAATCAGATCTAGGTCAGATTTGAAATTAGCCTGAAATTTAACAAAGCCAAAAAGTGGGCGGGCTCCTGGCTCGCCTCTTGTAGGTTTCTATTTGCACTAGGGCTGGGAGACTAGGTCTTTTGACTTTGATATTCAAGTGGCCTAGATTCATGATTTGTAATCTTAGATTTGTAGGAAAATTTGACGTGGGATTAACAGTCTTACCTTTTTATGATGTGGCATTTACAGTTTTACCACTTCCCTCCAAAATCAATAAATCAAGAGCTCCAAACTCCTTTCAGTGAGAACTTGACTGACCACCCAAGTCAAGGATCAGTGATTGAAGATTGAAATTACTCCCTTTCTTGTTTTGGCTTGGCTAAATTTTACCTCTTTGTTTGGTTGTTTTTAGTTATTACCTTTAATTATTTAACTATTTCGAAAATCCCTGAGACTCGATATAAGTGACCACAAATTTTTTTCCAAATTTGCCCACCACCCTAGGATTGGATTGGTTGCTCTATGAATACGTGATATGTATCCTTGTCTTGAATTATTGTTAAAATAAAATATTCGCCATTTTAATTTCATGGGAAGCTCCTTAGGTGTTGGTGGTTGGTCCAACCCTTGCTACGTTGGTGAGTGCAACAATTACCTTAAATTATTTATTGTTTTTCACTTTACACCTCTCAATTTTCAAACAAAGAGGTAATCTTCCAAAGTGCAAGAAACCTCTCCAAGAACCCTACATCCAATTCCTCTTTTCTACAAGCAATAGCACCACACATCAAATCCATCTTTATCATAACCCAAATTCGCAAATGCTAGACAACCACTCATACACCTTGAAGCTTCATATTTAGCTTAGCATGTCCTTTTCCTTATCTTAGCCTCCTTATGGTTTTCACCCCCCTCCAATTCTAATACTTCCCTAAACGGTTGACAAACTCATTATTAATCTTACAAAGCATGTAAAATAGTTTATCTTTAAAAGGTTTTCTCTACAACGTTCATGATTTGGTCCTAGGACTTTTCAATGATGTAGGCCTGGGAGATATATTACTCATGACTTAGTATTCATCTTGTGGCGTTTTTTGGGAGACCTAAGTCTTTCAGAGTTTGTGCTATCTTGAAGTGACTTTTATAATTAGTGCCCACTAGCTTTATGCATTTGGTTTTCTCAAGTAGCCATAAAAGAATTCCTTTTCCCCATATGCTAGGACATTTGGTGGTGGTCCTTCGAGGATTGCTTTGCTTAGATGCCACATCCTCGTGCTCATCATTGAAGTTTGGGTACTTTAGGCCTTAGTCTCTAGTGTGTAGTTTAGATATTTAGGTGACGGATCTTTGGGAGTTGAATTTTTAATATGTCATATCTTAATGCTAATTGTGCGATGAAAACTTGTTAATGACTCAAATCTTCTGAATTACGAGTCTTATTTTGAAATTATTTGTTTAATACATCTCAAGTTCTCTGAGGATAGCCTATTTGCTTTGTAATTAATTTTTAAACCTTTTTGAGTGTCTACTCTCTTATTGACATAAAAAACTTTGAATATGGAAGTCCTAGCCTTTTAAGCTGACCACTATAAACCTTTGGTATTGTTTCTTTCTAAGATGTATTATTTTAATGTAATGCCTCATTGTTCACCTCAGTGTCTTTTTTTAGACCAAAAAATTCTTGAGTTTGATTCTTGTCTCGAGGAATACTTGAAGTGATTTTTCTAGTATTTCACACCATGTGTTTGGTTTCTGGAGGGGAGGTGGCTGGTAAAGGGGTTATGACAGGGAGTAGGTCAAAAAGGTGGTGCTGAAATTTTGAAGGGACTATAACCAAGACATCTGAAAATAAGAAAACGACACACACAAAACTAGGGTATAGGTCGGAGTTTGAGGGGAAGCAAAGGTTATGGAGGGTTGCAGGGTAGGAGGACAACAAACTGGTAATTGTTTGAGTGGGCTGAGCAGGTGGATGGAGGAAGGATGTCGGTTAGGTAGTCGTAGGGATGCAGTCTGACAATTGCTGCAGGGACGAATGATGGCGTGTATAGGGGGAGTTGCGAAAGGAAGGCTTGTAGAGGGCTTACAGTAGGGAAGAAGTCTGGTAGTGGGGTTGTGATGGGGAGGAAGGCTGGTAGAGGGGTTACAGCAGGGAAGAAGTCTGATATAGGGGTTGCGATAGGGAGGAAGGTTGGTAGAAGGGTTATGACGGGAAATAAAAGAGCAATAGCAGACAGGGGCGCTGGGAAGGGGTGATAATAAGCAAATAGAGGGTAGAGGGAAGGAAAATACAGAGTAATGATCACATCGGAACAAGATACAACCAAAGCACTACTTATTCTCGGATACAACTCTTAACAAGGGAAAACAAATCTGATGGCAAAAATCTCAAAATAAAACTAAAAAATCCTAACTAGAGAACATATATTATATATTGTAGTAGATAACTAGGAGGGTGAAAGCCTCATCTCCTTGGGCGGCAACTCAAAACTGGGCAAGGGACTGGCCGACCCCTTGTATCCCATGGCTGAACCGGTCAACCTCATGCTCCCCGCGCCAATCTTCTTAAGGTGAGTTGTCAAGAAACTGTAAACTTGAATTTAGTCAAAAGCACTTTCATTGGACTAATTGTCTTAATCCCCAATCTATTTGGTCAGATGAGGTAATCGACCCAACTTAACGGAAAGATCCTTATTAGCAACTACGGTTTGCATCGTTCAAAGGACCCTTGTAGATCTTAGGTGGATGCTTGTCTAAGGGGATAAATTTAATTCAACCTTAGCTGTCAAAAGACTTTATGCCAATCAATTATATCCTTATGATTCATAACTCGAAGGTTAGAAAACTATTGGGGAACATACGGGTTGTGTTTTTGATCATAATATAATGGTGTCATTTGAAGACAACCACCCGATCAGAGAGCCTTGGTCATAATTGCTATTTTGTGGAGCCGTTGAGCCAAACCACACAGATTGACGACTCTAGTCGTGTCCTTACTAACATAAAATTACTTAGAGTGTTAATATAATGGTACACTTGATATGACATTAGCTCTTGTGTGAGTTGAAGTCAATCAAAATTTTGTCACTCTGAATAACTCGACAAATTATTGTAGGTGGATGAAATTTGCTTTAACTCTTACTCGATTTAACTTTAACTTGAGTGTTTATTTTGTTATTTTGAAAATTTGATTTAAAAAATCTTAATTTATAAAGCGACCCTTCTTGTTGAGATTTCGATTAACGCGTCCATCATCAGAGATTTTGATTGTTTGATTTGAACCATGTCAACATTACATCTTGTAAAGGATAGAGTTTAGTATTGACACATGATTGTAAATGAATCTTGCCAATTCTTTCCTGCTTATGAATCTTGCCAATTCTTTCCTGCTTACAAATGATAGTGTTTATGTATATATATATACCGAGTAGGTTGAGTGCTTCAGAATGAGAGGATGTGTCCAGGTTAAACCCTCCAGGACTATGGAGGCAATAATGGTTGGCGTTCCATAAACTTTGCTGTGTTTCTTGGCCTTACGAGCATGCCAACATTTGTAGATCACGTAATAGAGTGTTTACGTTACCTGCTAAGGCCACTCCACTATTCCTGACTTTCGCAAGCTTACATATGACCTCTTGGAAATTCTTATACCGAAGAACATGCATCCCCTAATTGTCTAACTTATCGGAGGCATCAATAACAATAGAACATGCAGTAGTGATAGGATCACTATCTTCAAGTTTTTGATGCTCCCAAAGGTACAAGGCTGTATTCACAAGCCCTCTGCGAGACAACCAACAATTCGGAAGGCTTGTTGCATTAATGTTGAGACGCCACTAGAAAATTCTCTCCCTTGGCTGGAGTTTAAGACGCCAAATCCAATCGGTTCCTGTATGCTGGAAAGGAAATATGGCTCGAAATGCTTGAGCTGTAATAGTATTTCCTGAGAACAAGGAGATGAGTTCAAGTCTGTTCGTCTGGGTATCACTATAATATAAAGGTATATCCTGGATTGAATTGCAAAGATCTCTACCACTTGAAATGAATTGCAGGACTATTTCAAGAATCATTCCATATCAGATCGGTAACTTTAAAATCTTCAATACCATTCATTTTGAGGAAAGTTGGACAAAGATTAAGGGGTCTATTGAGAATCGATGCTTGCTCCAGAGCATGAAAGCCATCCCTCTATAGCAATTCTCGAACGGATGATGGGCCTAAGACTAATAGTCTCATCCTTTAGAACCTTCCAGGTGATTGAATCTCCTCTCTTGGCATCACGGTTCCACAGATCAGTACCATTTTTGCTTCAAATACATTTGTGGAATAGGGTACCTGGATTACAAACAAAAGCCCATGCAAGCTTAGCCCTTAACGGGCCATGCCATAGTGAGGAACTATAGAGGCCAATTTCCCCATTAGGTTAAGGCTGGCAAAGCTTTTTCGATGCAGTCCTTGTGCATGAGAGACTTTGATCCAGAGAAAATCCTTACACCTTGTTTTCATCTACTAAAGAACTCATTTAGGGACTTCCGTGTGTATCATTAAGCATATGGCAAAGTTAAGTATACTGAATTGATAAGGGCCATGAGTCTAGCAAAGGAAAGGTGACTAACTCTCCACTCTTTAATTTTGTTAGCAGGTTTAGATAGCAATTTGATAAAATCATTTTTCTTTAGCTTCCAAAGAGAGTCGAATTCCTAAATAATTAATTTCCTCAACTTTGTGGTAGTGCAACAACTTAGCAATCCTCCATTTATTCCAGTTTGGGTTAGCTTTGCGGAAAAGAATAGCTGATTTCGCAGCATTAATAAATTGCCCATCCCCTCACAATAATTGTTGACAATCCCATTTATGCAAATGGCTGCAGATGTAGAAGCTTCAGAAAAAAAGATGATAATATCATTAACATAAATGACCGATTTGTGGGCTGTTATTAGCGATTTGTATGCCAATATGCCGAGCTTTCTGTGCTGAAGCAAGAGATAACAACTCGGAGCACAAAATGAAAATATACGGCGATAGAGGACAGCCTTGCCTAAAACTGCACTCAACTTTAATCCAACTGGTTCTATTTCCATTAATGAGAACAATAAACCTTGGATGGCTAATACTTTGAATAACCCAACAAATAAATTTACTTTGGATCATTTTCTGCATTCTTAGAGGGTGGGCCAAGTCATTTTATCATAAGCTTGCTGCATATCGATTTTGGAACCATAAAAGACCTGAAGTAGTAGTGGAGTATTTGAATTTATTTATGATCTCTTGCACAAGCAAACAATGACTGGAGATGGAATGCACCGGGACAAAGGCTGACTGTTCCTCTGCAATGTGACAAGATACCTTCAAGCCTATTCACAAGAACTTTGGCAGCGATTTTATAAAAAGTATAACCTAAAGTGATTAGCTGAAACTTAGATGGTGCGAAAACATCCTCTTCCTTAGGAATTAAGACTGCGGAAGTCTCTTTTTAGTATTCCAACATAATATTAGTAATGAAGAATTCTTTAAGAATATTGGAAACTATTAATTTTTGAGGATTCGGTAGAATAATTTTATTGATATCAAAAGGAGTATAAATGCAGGATACAAGAGTTATAAAATAGGAAAGACAACATACAAATCTCTAAGATCAAACTAATTCTTAATAACTACCTAAAGATAAAAGGAAAATCATAAAGTAGGAAATACATAAACTAGGAAATAGAGGGAAAGGAAATAAATAACTTCTAATATAACATAAGAAATAACCGGAAATGAATCAAATCAGTACTAATAACTTCTAACACTCATTTTCAAGGTGAAACATAGATGTCAATCATATTCAACTTAGATTTGAAATCATCAAACAATATGCGGGGAAGATATTTTGTGAGGTAAGACTTGAAGTTTTTATCCCCAAGAACATTTAGAGATACTTGTAGTTGACTACAGTTGTCTTTGACTGCAGTTTATGTGGTTTTTGTTGGTTGGCGGAAGACTTCTACAGGTAATGTTGTAGGAAAGTTTGCAGGAAAATAAATAACCTACAGGAAAAACTGCACGGTATGGTCTACAGAAAAAAAAAGAGAAAAAAAAAAGAGCTCGGGAAAGTTGCAGGGTATAATTTGTAGGTTAAAAAAAAATGAACACCCGCTGAGAAAACTATAGAGTAGGACTTGCAGGTAGAAAAAAAGAACACCTGCATGGAAAATAATAAAGAACACCAATAGCGAAAGCTACAAGGTATGGCTTGCAGAAAAAAAGAAAAAAATACCTACAGGGAAATTTTCAGCGTATGGCTTACAGATAAAAGGGAAGAACACCTGCAGAGAAAGGAGGGCTTGCTGTAGGAAAAAAGCCTTGGAGAAGAGTCTGTTGTATGGAAAAGCTCTGGAGGAGGGTCTGCTGCAGGAAAGAATTCCGAACGAGGGTCTATTGCAAGAAAAAACTTCGGAGGATGGCCTATAGGGAAAAACTCTAGAAGAGAGTCTGTTGTAGGTAAAAGCTTTGGAGGAGGGTCTGCTATAGAAAAACCTTATCGTTAGAGCCATTCTTTCTTTGCAAGATGGCTTTTTGGGGACAAATGAAGTAGGAACAGGATCGTCCTTGCATGAATCACTTCTTTTATCAGGATTTCTTCGGTCACCACCATAAACATCGCTATTGTTAAAAAAAATAACCAGAACATGTAACTGGTACCTCACCAATGTTTCAACTTCCATAGCATTGAATCCAAAAGTCGAGTTCTCTTCAACAACAACCACAAACCTGTCAGGTGAAGCAAACGCAACAACAATGCAATAACCCAAGCCAATCCCCTTCGTTCCTCATGTTCCTGCGTCTAACCTTGTTTTTGGCTCATTTAGTACTAGCACAACTCTTCTGACATCCATGGTGTTCGCACCTATTGACGCCAATATTGGAGCTGGGCTTCCTTGAGCAAGAATTGCATACCTTATCATCCTTATAGTTGCAAAGAAGTTAAATGGAAGCAAACTGTATTTCCATCTTCGCTAATTTATCTTTTTCCTTTTTGGAAATAGCCACCACCCAAAGATGCGCTTCCCCAGATAGAAAGGATCATCCTTAAGCTCCTTGTTGATGAAATCCAAAACCATGCCAACATCTTCAACCAAACCAAGTTATGGCTTCCTCAACTCAATCTCCTCCTTGGATACATCCACTAGAATAAATTTTACCTCACTACACCACCTGGGCGGCTCCCCAAAGTGCAGCATCCAGTTTTGACGTGCACCTACTACCAGCGCAACATCACAACTGCCAATGGCAAGTGATCTTGCAGCAGTCGCTACATGCTCATGAGTATCAAGCAATAAACCTTTCCTTATTGTCGCAGGGAAGAAAGTAATACCAATTGTCTCAATCAATCTCTTTAGGGAATTTTCTGCACGAGCATAGGCCGCCTCTTTGTCAAACATAAGAAGTGCCCTATCGGCCTTTCTAAGAAAACATAATAGCTTTCTCAATATCCAAGGGACTAACATTATCTCCAGTCCCTTATCCTCGGGGTCTTCTGCTTCGGAAAGTAACAAAGCGGCATCCTCTTAAGAAATCTTCTCATGCACGACATCCGTGGGGAGGTCTAAATAGCAACTTTTGGGCCTTCCGTCGATAGTGTGCCTTAATACAGATAGAACAATCAAGAGAATATGGGAGATCTTTGTGGCTTAATTTGACACGTGGTTGGATGACGACGATCTAATTCGAGCTCTTGAAAATTATTCTTTCCGAAGTCTTTCTGATCGCAAGATTTAGAGATCATGACAAGCGATCAGGAGTTCAGTGCGGAGTTGGAGAGACCAGCAAGTCTGTCCACACAACTTGGGCCAAAGACGATAAGGGAGACACCTAGACGGGATGTGAGGTAGCCATAGGCAGAAGCGGTGTAGCATGGGCCAATAGACACCTGGACGAGATGTGAGACACCTGCATGCAACCTGGGCTGATTGTTCATTGTGAAAGGCAATAAAGTTGATACCAAGTGCAGCTGTGCGAGTGGCGAGAAATGTCATCGAGTTGGCAATGATGCTGAACATGTGACTTATACCTATAGGGAGTGAATTCCAACGACTAGTTCCTGCAAGGAGTTTAGATGGCTAGGGCTTGCAGAAAGAGGAGTTTTGGTGGTCGTCGGAAACTTTAGAGGAAGGAGTTTCGACGGCTAGAGCCCTGTAAAGAGACAGGTCTGGCTACAGGGAATAGGAAGTTTTCCTCTGCCAGTGAGTCTAGGGTTTATTTCAAGGCTCTGATAATATGTTAGTTTTGAGAATTCAACATAATAGTTTTATTGATATAATAAAAATGTATAAATACATGATACAATAATTATAAATAGGAGAGACATAACATAGAGATCTGTAGGATTAAATTATTCCTAATAACTACTAAGAGATAAAAGGAGAGCTATAAACTAGGAAATACATAAACTAGGAAATAGCCGGAAAGAAAATAAATAACTTCTAACATAACATAGGAAATAACCATAAAGGAAGTAAATCAATACTAACTTATAAAACTCTCCCTCAAGTTGAAACATGGATTTCAATTTTGTTTGAATTGGATTTGAAATTATTAAGCAATGTTCGGGGAAGATATTTTATGATGTAGAGCTTGAAGTCTTCATCCCCAAGAGTATTTAGAGATATTTCTAGTTGACTACGGTTGTCTTTGACTATAGTTTCTGCAGTTTCTGTAGGTAGGTGAAAGATTTAATAATGTAGAAAAGTTTGTAGGGAAGTAGACAACCTACAGGACATTTGCATGGTATAAGAGTAGTAGTGCTATCTGTCTAGGAGATCAATTCGGGCCCATTAAATGAATGGCTTTTCAGATTTCCTCTTCCCGAATTTTAGGACAGAGGAATTTGATGTGGTCACTAATTAAACTTAGGATGAATAGCATCAAAGCTAGGCCAATTCGAAAGCTTCGGTTGCTTAAAGCTCAACTTAGTGTGAAAAAACAGGTAGAAAATATCAAATATTTTTTCAGGATTATCCGTCTCATTGCCATTATTCTCAATAATACATTTGATAATGTTAGATCTTCTTCTAGCCGAGGCAACAATATGAAAATAATGTGAATTCATGTCTCCCTTCTTAAGCCACCAGCTCTTGGCTCGTTGCTTCTACCAAGAGTTGATGCGGGCAAGGATGGCCCGTTTTATTTTTACTCCGATGAAAAAGGGCTTTCATGGTCCAGGCGCATTTGTGGTGAAGACTAGTGGCAGCAGAGCCAAAATCATGCTTGGCCCATTTTTGTTGCACAATGTGCAACGCTGCTGGATGTGAAAGCCAATCATCCTTGATACGAAGGCGTTGCACTTGGCCTCAAGGAGCAGCCATAAGGCCCTTCGTGTGTTTTTTTTTTGTTTTTTTTTTTTTTGAGAAATATAAGGCGCTTAGTGTTGGTGAGAACATGATCACCACGC
The DNA here is from genome assembly GCF_001263595.1 of Phalaenopsis equestris. Lineage (NCBI taxonomy): Eukaryota > Viridiplantae > Streptophyta > Magnoliopsida > Asparagales > Orchidaceae > Phalaenopsis > Phalaenopsis equestris. The sequence goes on along the minus strand of NW_018164478.1, from coordinate 3,052,535 downwards.
ACCGAAATTTTACTATTCCCAGTCTTATTATTGGATAATTTAAATTTTGGTCCCAAGAAGCCCAAGTCCTGCATATCATTAACCATCATGCATTCTTCCATACAACGTGGGTATATTTGAATGATTTGCCATTTTTTTTATCTTTTTGCGAAAGAATGCAGTTATAATCCCCACCAACAAGCGTGGGGATTGAGCTGTCTATATGAGTGGATATGAGTCACCATAATTCTCTTCTCTAACAAGGTAGTCCTCACTAGCGTAAATAGTCACTATGCGCCATTTGCTTTGATCAGCAAGGGTTGCATGACCAATAATGCATTGGTGACTCTTAGCTATAACATGGAAGCTAGTGCTTGGTTTATGCCACAGGACAAGAACTTCCCCCAATTTATTGGGCAGGCTGATGATAAAAGTCCCATTGTTTGCCCACCTTTTTATCAATTTTCGATCAGCTTAAATTTTCAACCATGATTTCGAGGAGGCCCGCAAAGGCAATGCTATTATCTCTAAACATATGTCGAAGGTGGTTGCATGCCTAACTCTTGCGGGGGCACCTCGGGAATTCTGAATAAGGATCGAGGTCATTGGATCACTAAAGGGGACACCTGCCATCCGTAGTTTCAATTGCGTGTTTTTTCCTCTTCTGTGGTGCTTCCTCATTTACATAGTGCACCTTCCAGCATGTGCAGCTGTCCATCATTAACATATATCTCTTCAATTTAACTTTTTATTGTTTTAGGCCTTTTACACTTGTTTAATATAGCTCTTGAATTTTCTCATTTTGTACTAATATTCAATATAAGACATTCTGGTCTTAATTCTATTCGTCTTCTCAGTAGCTATCCAGGAACAACTTCTCATTTGATTTTGCTTCCGGCTTTGTGATTTCTAATTTACTAGTATTAAAACATCTGTTATAAATGTTATTGCTTGCTTGATATCTTTACGTCTAACAGGGATTTCATCAAGTAATATAGTTACATGTGGGCTCGGGGCAATTCAGGTAATAAGTTGTATTTTGATCCTGAATAGTACCAAAAAATAAAATAAGAAAATAATCAATGTTTTTCAGGTCATTGTAACTGTTATCAACACATGGTTATTGGATAAAGCCGGGCGTCGAATTTTCCTCATAGTGAGTTGGATAGCGGAATTGTTTTCTTTCTTATTCAGGACTGACTTTATTTCGCATTTGAGAGCATGTTATTATATTTCTGAATACAGATCTCCACTTCTGGGATGTCAGCCACTCTTATCCTTGTTGCGGTATCATTCTTTTTGGAGGTGAGATCAATTTACTATTTTGTGAAGACAACTTATCAAAATTCTTGCTATTTTCATATGAGTTTATCATTTGTGTTGATCATTTGTTGCATGTTAATTCGAGTTCATTTACCGTTGTTTTTTTCATTTTGTGATTGGATGGATTAAAATGTTCTCATATCTGTTATACTTCATTTATTGCAGGATATTGTTGCGGTGGATTCTCAGTTGCATTTTGTGCTGAGTGTGCTTGCTTTGGTTGGACTTGTGGTATGTTTTTTTCATAGAGCACTGCTGTTTTCTCCCTTTTTTCTTTTTGGGATAAGATTGTTCCTTTTCTTTTCTATCAGGCTTTTGTCATTTCCTTCTCACTTGGGCTTGGAGCCATTCCATGGATCATTATGTCTGAGGTAATCAAGATATATTTTTGTTAATTTTTTGTGTTTAATATGATTTCATTGTAAGCTTTTAGTAAAATAAGTTCTCCAATGCCATTTGACTAACCATGTAATGTTGGCCATTTTTTTTTCATTATGTTTTCAAATTTTTTACTTTGCTTTTTGTGCAGTATTGAGCATAAGATGGAACTTCCTCTTCTTTGTGTTGTTTCTTTCTTTGTTATAGCAAAATTATTTCTCCTACTGATTCAGATTCCTCACACCTGTGCTACTCCTCTCTTAACATGGGCTTAATTCAGTATTTTTGAACACCATGTCTATAAGAAAGAATCAAATATGCGCTGCGGGTTTACCCCTTTCAGTGCAGGAATGAATACTGGAATAATATTAACAATAGGCCCGAAACCTTTTATGTTGCTGCAATATTCATGTATTTATTACTTAAAAACTTTATAAAAAATAATTTCCATGGACTCCTGATGCTCAAAAACTTTTATGTTATTGCAGATTCTCCCAGTTAATATCAAAGGCCTTGCTGGCAGCGTGGCTACATTAGCCAACTGGTTGACATCTTGGATTGTCACAATGACTGCTACCTTACTTCTGAATTGGAGCAGTGGAGGTTTCCCTCTTTCCTCTTATTTCCTGTTTCTTAATATAGTTTAGCTACTGATATGATTATTGATTGTTATGTGATAGGAACCTTTGCACTTTATGCTGTATTGTCTGTATTTACTCTGGTTTTTGTAATAATCTGGGTGCCAGAGACCAAGGGAAGAACCCTTGAGGAGATTCAGCGGTCTTTCAGATGAGTTTGGCTTGAATTTGCTTGTCGAATCATTGCCTTGTTTGATGGTTGTTGATTACAGCTGCAGGCGACTTAGGTGCATATCAGATATTCCAGCATTGGGAAAATGGTTCTGTACACAGACTGTTTTGTTTCAAGTTCAGCAGCTCCTGCTCCATTCATATCGCCGCATGAAATTGCCTTTTTATGATTTAATGTTGTCTTGTCAGTGATGCAATTTGATTTTTAAGATTGTTAAGAACTTAATTTACTGTAATAACATATTTTGGTAGGATAGCTCATCCTGTTTGTTGCTTTGTTACTCTACAGTGCTAGATTCAAACATTGTACCATGAATCCTTTGTCGAAGAGAAAATATTCATATAAAATGAACATTTATTTTTTTTTGGAAATTTTGATTTAGAGACATCAAATATTTTAAAATAAGAATTTTCAATTTAATCAATCACCACTGATTAACGTTGCAGTCAGACTAACCATTGTTTACAACAAGATTTGCACTGCAGCTAAACTTGGATCACGAACATCACTTGCAAGTAAACATGCTCGCTAATCTTATTCTTTGTTGCAATCATTATCGTGACTAGAATTCTCTACAAGAGCCACGACCTATGCCCTCGAAGTTCATCATAAAAATTTTGTTCATCTCTACATTTTAATTATTGTCCTGCACAATTTTGTTTATCTACCCAAAAGATTCACAAGTTACCTATGTTGACCTACTAGGGGTGTAAGTGTGTCAGGCCGACTCTTGAGCCGAATTGAGCTTGACTCGTTAAGTGGCTCATGAACCGAACACGATGAGCTAGCAAGGCAAGCTCGCAAGACATCCTAAAGCCGACCCTGACTCGACTCATTAGCTCGTAAGCTAGCTCATTTAAAAATAATTAATAAAAAATATATGTATATATATATATATATATATAATTTTTTTTTTTCATGGTAAGCTATTTAACTGGACAAAGCCACATAGTTTTTCAACTTCCATTTCCGAATTAAAAAATTCCGACTCGGTTTTGCCATCTACCCAACTACTTGTGTGTAGTATTTAAAAGAACAAAGACAAATGAAATCATGAACTCGGTTATCTTCTTGGCTTTTTTTTTGTTTGCACGCATCAATAATATTTTATTTATTTTGCATATAATAATAATACGGCGATCAATGTAGTTAAAGCCTAACTAATGCTACTTCAAAACATAATGAATGCCGCTAAGTACCTACTTTTCCTGTATCCGATCTTTAATAAAGGCGAGATTTGCTTCCTATGAAACTTAGCTTAGATCCTTCAAACTGTTTAGATGATTTAAGAAGGGATGTAATGATCAAACTTGGAAAGTGATGGTTTTCTTTCCTTAGTCCAAAGATAAAAATATGTAAACTTCTTAAGAACAAATTATTAATCAATATATTATTGTTAATTTTTTAGTGCTATTATAGATCACTGATTCTCCTCTTATTTTGTTATATATTAACTACCTCCCTCCCATCACTGAAGTTGTCATTAGCTTGCAATCGTACGCCACATAGGAAATAAGCCTAATTGACCAAAAAATTGATTTTTTTCATGTTTAAACCTCTACTGCAATCATTTTTTTATGTGCTTTATAAATATTCTATTTTATTATTTTTAAAAATCATTTGGGTGTTGTAATTATAAAAATATAAGTTTTGGTGTTACATATGTAAATACAAAGCATTTGGATGGTATATATGTAAATGCCCCTAAAATACCGCAATCTCAAGCTGGTTGAGCATTCCTTGGTCCCAAAAATGGAACGGAGGAAAGTTACTCTGAGAAAAGTTCTACAAAAGCAAGAACCATACATCTCCAATAAATGTTGAACCTTTTGGGAGGGAAGCATCTAAACCGTGGGGAAATATAAGAGATATGATATTGTTAATTATATTCATTAGAAATAATTAAATTTCTAATTTAATAATAATAATTTAATTAATCATATTTTTAGTCCAACGAGGCGTTAAGTTTGAGTAGAACATGAGCTTAATTTGAATGAACGAGTTTGCATGGAGTCGAACAAGAGCCATTTTAAACATGATGATAGGAATTTAGAGAGTAATTTCCAACTTTGCTTGGGTTCAAATAGAAAATAAACCAGGAATATGGAGAGCAATTTCCAACTTTGCTTAGGTTCAAATAGAAAATAAACCAGAATAATAAAATCACACAAACTCCAGAAAAAAATTGAATAAAATCTAAATGGAAGCACAATCAAAGCAAACCATAAAAGCACAAGAATTTAACATGGAAAAACATGAGAACGGAAACCACTAAGCCACATTACCAAAAAAAATTACTATGAAATCAAAGAATTTTATGAAGAACTTGCACCAATTTCCTCTACATAAAATTACAGGACTTGCTCCAATATCTTCCTTATGCTAATCTAACCCAAGAATCGCGTTGAATTATCAAATCCACATTGTCAACTCTTCTCACTTCACCGGGAGAAACACGATTGAAGAGCACAACAGAAGCACTTACGCCGCTTAAGATCAGGACTTCAATTGAAATCCGGTGTTAACTACTCCGAGCACATAGGCGAACGATTTTGGGCGCCTGAGCACCAAGCACACTGGAAGCGGGTGCCCCAACGTTTGTAGTGGGTGCCTAAGTGCCTGTTGAGAAAATAAAGGCGAAGAAAAACAGTAATCGACACAAATCCAGAAGAACACAGAGATTTAACGAGTCCTCGGGAGCAGAGCGGCGAGTTCCTTTCAATATTCAGAAAAGGGTTACAGAATAGAGGATATCTCCTGGGGTTACTAACAGGCCTATTTATAACCTCAGGAGTAAACCTAGGCACAATATGTAATTACAACATTACCCCTGTACCAAACCG
>NW_018164478.1:3015099-3041106 GCF_001263595.1 Phalaenopsis equestris | reverse complement strand
CCTCCTGGGGTTACTAACAGGCCTATTTATAACCCCAGGAGTAAACCTAGGCACAATATGTAATTACAACATTACCCCTGTACCAAACCGCGGGGCTTTGCCCCCGCACCCCAACCCACGTAACTTCTCAATTTGGACAGATTCTTCCGCTCCGCTCTGCTCCGCTTCAATCCAGCGTCTGTCCCGATATGATATATGAGTCATATCATAACAGTGCCTCATTCTTGTTCTTTGCTCTCTTCACTTCTTGTTACTTTCGGTTTTTTTGCTTTTCCATTATGTGCTTTGCTCCAATGGCTTTGAAATATGCTCCAAAGAATTTTTGGTAGGTCATTGTGCCCAAACAGTTGATCCTGACATCAGCAAGGCAACCTGGTTGGAGGATACTCGTGTCTTTGATTCTGCTATCAAGCTCCATATCGTAGGAAGAATCAAACAGGCGATCGACTTGTTCTGGAATGATCTCATTTTTAACTGAGACCAGCTCAAAAAGAGTTTGAGGCTACCATTTTTCCATGAACTGTAAGCAATCTCAATCTTTATGGGGACATCCCCGCCTAGATTATGCCAAATTCCATCGTTGCCAACATGTCGTAGTCATTTTCTGACGTCAGGTCGGGGTGCCATGGTCGACAGAACTCTTCACTTACATGTTCTCTTTACAGGTTGGCCCAGAGAGCTACGAACAGTTTTCATCAGTTGGCATGTTTCAATTTTTGGGCGTGGAAAAGAAGATAAAAATTTGAAGCTGTGCTTTTTTCCTCGATTCTTTTTCCTCGGTTAGGGCATCCATACCATCCCAACATGGAACATGGTCGAGAAGAATACAACTATGTCAGATCATATTCAAAATGAGAGAGCAGAGATTGAAGGAAGGGGATGTTCATCATCTAGTACATTAACACGATGATTGTTAATTAGGGGCTACAGGTAAGAAAAAACGACTTGATGACAATGGAGCTTTGGTTGGCTTTTGATATCGAAAAAGCTTAGCGATAGGAGTAGACTGCTACTCAGGCCGCCGAGAAAAGAACTCGAGCAAAGTCCATTAGCCCCGCAGCTGCAGTGATGGCTAGTAAAAAGGTGCTGGTGGTGGCTCGCACCAGAGAGGACACAGAAGGTGCGAACTTTATTTATTCCATTTTTTATTCTTCCGTTCTAATTCAAAGAATCGCCATTAGCAAATTAATTCTTATCAAGAGGAAAACTAAGGGTTATTCTTCAGGTGCAAGTCCCTCTGGCATACCACACCAAGATGATGAATTAATGCCAAGCTGATTGGACGAGAGTGGCGCCGAGGTAGAGCAAAGGTAAGAAAGACCGGTAGCTCGACCAATATCAGTTCGACCGGCTGCTAAAATTTTCATTATGCTTTTGGCAAATGCCAAAGCTACTTGGCCTTCTTTGATTGCGCCGTTTGTGTCTAAGCCCAAGCTGGAGCCCGAACCTAAACCCAAACTGAACATTCGTAAAAAAAAATGTGTTGTTTAAAGGGGGAAGACTCCCGTTACCTGCTTAAGGACCTCACTTTCTCTTCACATCCTCCACCTCCCGGGAAGAAACATAAGTGTTTTGCGCTTGCGTGGCTTCCTATGCAAAGGGAGAGGGCGAAGGTGCTCACAAGCTTTGACGAGTGGTTCAACTTGTTCAACATTAGGAGGGCATGTTATTTAGATTGCTTTCACCACAGCTATGCATGTCTTGACGATAGGAGACATTCCTCGGCCTCGCAATTTTGAGGAGTATTTTCTTGAGCACAGCCTCTTGGGTCTATGCTAGGCAGTCGTCTGGTACCATTTATTGGTCTTGAATGCCTCACAATTTTCAGTCGACACTTCTCTTAAAGTTGGAGCATAAATTGTACAATGCTGAGAAAATGTTGAAAGTTGCGGAGGAGCGGGCTCGGGCTGCTGAGGAGTGAGCGGTTGCAGCCAAGCAGAGGGTGGAGGAGTTCAAAGCTAAAAAACTCAGTTTGTCGGGGTTGTCAGTTTCCCAATAAAAACAATCAAGCTTTGCATGAGCATAGATAGGAAGAGAATCTGCTTAAAGAAATATGATAGAAAAGGAGAATTTCTGGTTGTACGGACCATCCAAGGAACACGGATTTCATATGGAAATGAAGGCCTCCGGCCAAGGTGGAGGTGAAAGAGGGCTTCTCACCCAAGCGAGAGCATAAAAAGGAAAATTAACAAAGGTGGAGCAAATGAAGACACAAGTAGCAAGATAAGACACAAACTGTGGAAAGCCCCATATTTCGAAAAAAAAATATTACTTGAGTATTTGTAGAGCTACCTTTGGATTGCAATAATCGCCGTATTATAGAAATATCCCGTTGTGCTATAGGAATATTCTATCAATGTTATTTGTGGAAAATGAAGTGTTATTGAAATATTCTCCCGCGTTACTTAATTTAGGGTTGTGTTATTCTAAAAATATAGTGAAAATTGAAATAACACGGGGAATATGTCGAATAACATAGCCCCAAATCAAGTAATGCTGGGAATATTCCAATAACACCGCAAAGTAATTAAATAACACCATATAATACTCAAATAACACTTTATTTTTTTAGAAATAACGCTGATGAAATATTCCTGTAACACAACGGGATATTCCTATAACACAATAACTATTTGAATTTGAATGTACCTCTACGTTCGGAGTTCTGATGTAATATGTGCTCCCATATTTCGCCTACTTAGATACATTTTTTGTTCCTCAAGGGGCAAAATCAACGTTCTTTTTTAGGAGAGACGAACTTATTATAAGAAAATAAATTATTTGTAGTTTCATATGAAACTCACAAAAATTACAAAAAATTTATTTAAAAAACTAACAAATAATTTTTTACAAGACAATTAATAAATAAATCAACATATTCAAACTAACTATAATCTTACCTCCTATTTTTAAAAATAATTTTTAGCTCAAATCTAACAAATAAAAGAGATCTTTTAATAAAAATATATATTAGAAGTATGTAAAATTATATTTTTTAATAAAGAGCGTTTACATAAATACCACAAGATTTTTATGTATTTATATATTTGACATATAAATTTTACTTTCTATATTTATGCTACCTAAATCTTTTATAACACATAATAAATACTAGTATTTTAGTTTTTGTTATACCATTATTTTAACTTTAAAAAAAGTGAAATATACTTTTTAATGCATGGTGAGGATGGTATGAATGTAAAAATTGAAGTTAAGATGTTAGATTGGTAAATACATAGGAATCAAATGGTACATATGTAAATTTCTGTAAAATAAAACAACAAGACACAGAAAGAGTTTTCGGTGGTCCCGAGCGAAGCTATCACAATTATTTTCTTTACATATGAAAAGGTTTAGTCCCACTTTAGAATTTAACATTCTTTTCTTCCTCCTTAAATGAAAAGGCATAGGAACTAAAGCCAATTTTTTTTGTCCCAATTATGTGAATATTTTTTTGAAGGCTGTTTCACGTTTGGTATTTATTTAAATAAAAACTTTAATGTTAAACTAATTTGCTTTATCTTGATTTTTATGAAGTAGCATTATACAAATTCAATCAATAGGACCATTTATAAAATCTTAATAAGTGCGATTAAAGGAAAGTTTGAATAGATTGTTGGGGGTAAATGATGAAATATACCCACCCTGAGGGCTGTTTGGTAACAGATTTAGAGCGGAATTTAAGCTGAATCCAAAATGAAGGTGGATTTGATACATTCAAATTTATGCATAACTTTCTAAATAGTTTTAATGGATTTACTGGATTTACTAAATCTAAATTTACTGGATTTACTAAATTCTAATAACGTAGAATATATCCCTTACGAGATAGCCCCTTTGAAGGAGAAGGGGGGGTGACTGCCCTTCTTAGGTCCACCCATGTTGTTCCTCAATGGGTTGGTTCTGAGTAGCATATTATCACAAAATGCTCCTATTACAGGAACGTTTATATATTACCATGGAAATACAGTAATTAACATATATGCTAAGATGGAGAGAACCAATATCATAATCAATGAATTAAGTAGCTAATAGCTTAGGATGAAGATGAGAAAAAAGGTTTGAGAAGGCGCAGGGAAGAAGATGAGGTCCACAATTAATCATTACTTCGGCGGTTCATTCATTATTCATGCAAGTAATTGCAACATTCAATCAGCACCAAGATGTTGCCAAATTCCCATGCTACAGCAAAGTAAAACAAAAAAAAAAAAAAAAAAGAGAAAATTTGATGAGTCCATTTCATTGAGCTTTATCATCGTGCTGATGCCCATTGCCTTGAATAGCCTGAACATAGAGGTTTGTCTTGCTAAAATTTCAATCCATTTCTGCTACATATCAAAAACCTACCCACAGTTCAAGATCCAAAATAAAACAGCAAAATTCTGAAAACTAATAATAAAACAGGCTATAGATTCACGGAACACAGTTCTAACTGGAACTTACAGGTAGAAACCAGTATCCTCCCTCAGCTAAGATTACGGATTCATGAAACCTAAAAAGTCGTCATTTTTATTTGTGCATCATAACAGATATGAAGGGGAATGAAAAAAAAGAAAAGAAAAGCAAATCTCCTGCAAAAAACCACACCTTAGAATCCCACGCAATTAACCGCAACAGATCTTCAATAGTAGGATCGATGAGCACAGAAGAAGGAATGAAAAGAGCAAATTTTACAGTCCCAACCAAAATAATTTCGTATTGTGAACGTGAGGGCATAATGCCTGTCCTGTTTAACAATGTCAAATTACAAGAAAAACAAGTGAACGTTCAATGCCCCAGACAGTATGCAATCAGCAAACTATGAAGGATGGGCAATTATTCAATGAACAAGAAAACCTAGTTCAACTGATCCAGTCTTCTTGGTTGATGTTTTTTCTAATGTAAGAACACAATCAAGCGAATTGGATGAATTCTTCTCTAACAAAGCAGAAGTGCTGCTATTGCTGGAGCGACAGGTTCTCCGAAACAGGAATTCCATCGACCATGTCAACAGGGTATCTTTCAATGCAATCCTCCCACGGACCTCCTGGGGATTGCTTCACGTCACGCAAAGCCTGCCAAACTGCACTATTGCACTTGAATCCACTCCCAAATGCAATCTGCCACACCCGATGTCCTCTGCGCATCCTCCCTTTGGCCTCAATGTAGGCAAGCTCGTACCAGATTGAGCTGGAAGAAGTGTTGCCAAATCGGTGGAGAGCCATCCTGGAGGCCTCTACATGAATTGGTTGCAGCTGTAGATTTCTCTCGAGCTCGTCGATCACAGACCGACCTCCGGCATGTATGCAGAAGTGTTCGAAGGCGAGCTTAAAATCAGGGATATAAGGTTTACCCTTGGCATTGAACAGTTTCTTGACGAGGGCCGCGAAAAATAGAAGCTGCTCGCTGATAGGGAGGACAAGAGGAGCAAGCGTGGTGATATTGATCTTCAGGGCATCTCCGGCGATTGCCATCAGATCCTTTGAAAGAGAAACCCCGACCTTTCCGTCGTCATCCTGCTCTTGATATACACAGCGGTAGGCCTTGTCATCTGCGCCGCGATGGGTGCGAACAACATGGATGAGGCGGTACTTTGCACGGCGGCGTTCAGCGGAGCGGTTGGAAAGCAGGACGGAAGAGCAGCCGACGCGAAAGAGGCAGTTTGGGATCAGCATAGACTTACGATTCCCAAAGTACCAGTTCTGGGTGATGTTTTCCGTGCTGACGACGACAGCATAGGTATTGCGGTGGACCTGCAGTAGGTCGCGGGCGAGGTCGACAGCGATTACCCCAGCACTGCAGCCCATGCCGCCCAAATTGAAGCTGCGAATATTGACACGAAGCTTATACCGGTTGACGATCATAGCGGAGAGGGAAGGGGTTGGATTAAAGAGGCTACAGTTGACGACGAGGATGCCGATGTCTTTTGGCTTGACGCCAGTGCTGTGGAAGAGTTTGTCGAGAGCGCCGAACATAACCTGTTCCGCCTCAGTGCGGGCGGCGGCCATTGAAGGGCGCGGGGGCAACTCGTGCATGGCCTCCGGGAAATAGGTCTCTTCGCCTAAGCCGGAACGCTCGAGGATCTTTCGCTGGAACTCCAAAGCCGATTCATTGAAGTTGCCACAGAGGCGGGAGTGCTCCATGAACTGTTTGAAGGGAGCTTGAAGCCGGTCGGGTGGGCGATAGCAAGCGTAGTCCACGAGGTAAACTGGGCGGGGTCTTGTCATGATGTAAACAGTGGAGCCGAAGACCAGCATCACGAAGCAGAACAGCACGCTCACGAGATTATACTTCAGATGAAGCCAGAGCTGCAGTAAATCATTTGGATCTGTTCTTCCAGCCTCCACCAGGATCACCACCATGAGCGGGATCAACAGCAGCGTAAGCAGGTGCGTGATCAGGTAGTGGTAACCCAGCTTTACGTACTTAAGGTTAACACTCAGCAAAAAGTCCGGCAGTCGCCGACTGTGCCCGCGGGGCCTCTCCACCGTCTCCCCTCTCATCATCTTCGTTGGTGGAACTGCAGTTGCTCAGGAGTCTTATCTAAAATAGGCGCAGGGGCCGAAGGTGGGGATTATAAATTCTTACACGGTTCTTGGGGCGGCTTGCATATAAATTAATTCGAAGACAAGTTTGTCCCCAGTCTTGAGTTAAATTAAATCCGGTCATCGGTTGAAGACGACTCTGTGAACGTGGGTGGGTTTGGCTTTCCTCATGCCTCCTGTTTCTCAATAGAGTTAAGAGAAGAACATGAAGAAAAGAGAGCGATTATTAGACAACGACAGCAGAACATGCTAAGTCGGGACTCGTATGGTCGTCGCGAGTGTCACGTGCGATGAGAGGATTGAATGAAGGCTTTGCGCCTCGACGGCAGGTGCGGGGATGCGGTGGTGCCTGAGCGCGGAATGATGCGCTACAGAGATGGCTATAGGGACTGAGGAGGTAGATGGAGGTTAGGTATCATTCGTCTCGGTGCTTTATATCCAGTGATTAGCACTTCATTAAAAAATCTAAAAAAACTAAAAAAAAACTCACCGAGTAGGTGGTGGTTGGAGACTCCGAGACGAGATAATAGAACCAATTCAAATCACCTGATAAATAATAACGATTCTATCCAGAATAATTAATTGTCTATCAAATTTAGTGCTGCATATGGAAAGATAAATGCATACAAGCATGGTGTAAACAAGCAGAATTTGTGCGCTTTGGGTTCGTTGGTTTTCGACTAGTTAAAAATGTTAGAAATAGCTTATTAACAATATATTCATATTTAGCCTTTCCAATTAGTCTTCCATTCGGCTAGAATTTAACTTCAAACACCTCATGAGATTAAAAATTATAATTAAATAAGAAATATTAATATTTTTTTAAAAAAATAACTCAATTATTTTACATGAAAGCTGTACAGATTTATTTGCTTTGCAAGGCCTTAGTTTTAGCTTTTATAAGCATATCTCAAACCAATTTTTACTTCATTGACAGTGTGGGACTAAAATGCTTGAGATAACATCTCTGTACATCTATGCGTGATGCCCTTCCCACATTGAACTTGGCTTGTTCCTCTAAGTTTTTTTATTAGGGACATCAAACACATGCCATCCAAATTTTATGTATTTACTTATCTGGCACCTAAGCTTATATTTTTCTTATAAACATACCATCCAAATAATTTTTTAAAATAATAAAATTTTGTATTTATTTAATACATATACAAATTTATATAAAAAGATATAAATAAATATTAATATTTAATTGTTAAATTTTTTCGAGCCAAAATAAACCGAACATGAACGACAATCTTTATTCATTTTCGGCTCATTTATAAATCGAGCTCTAAAAAATTATTCGTGTTCGACTAGCTTACTTAATGAACGAATCGAACACGAGCTACTTAACGAGTCATACGCGAGTTGTTCGTGAACAATGAGTTTTTTTTTACAGCTCTACAGAAACATAGATTTTTTTTTTTGTAACCTAAGTACAAAAATTAATACGTTAAATCAAACCCACTTGTTGAAGTGGCTGAATTGAACCGTCAAAGTGTTGAATCTCATCTTTCTCAAGGAAGTGACCTAGCCCAATTAGAGATGAAATACTATTAGGGAGCATCATCATTACTATCAAAGAATATGTTCATCTTCCTTTAAAGGTGTTGCCTAACATCCACGTCACGATCTTTTCATCAAGATGTTACGGATGAGTGTCGTATTATACTAAGTGTATTTTCTATTACTTTCTCCTTTTGTAGAAAAGAGAAGTTAAGAAGAGAGAAGATGATCCTAGGTCTTTTTCCAAAGTCTCACTCTTTCTCTCTAACACTATAATTCGAGAAACCTCTTCTAAGTATTTTTTTTCATTTTGTCAAGGCTCAAGCTCAAGTCACAATCCCTAAGACATTCTTTTAAATTTCATTAAATTTCACCTCCATCCTCTCTCTCTCTCTCTCTCTTCTACTTTTCTTCTAGGAATACAAGTTATTTACTGAACTGTATGTACTAATGAGGGATACGGGAGATCCTATGTCCTGAAAGAATTGAACATTCTGAAAGATACGGCGAGCATGAAATTCAAACCCAAACTTTATTAGAAGATTTTTCTCGTATAAAGAAAGACTAAAGAGAAAGATAGATTGCAATATAGATTTTGTGGTGCAATAGATCAACGAGCTAAGTAAACAAGTCTTGAAAGTTGTATAAGATTTAAAAGAAGCTTCTAGTTCTTGTTCTCGAATCGAGCCCAAAGCTAACATTTGATCATCAGGATCATTGGCTCGTAGGCAAGAGTTGGCTGTGCAGAATTTACAGAGAGTCGGAATAAGTAGAGCTCTTGGCTCAATCTTCAAACGAAAATAAGCTAAAAGAGATGATCTTCATTATTCAAAGGAAGAAGAGCTTGTTGCAGCCTTGACCGGAGAAAAGAGAAGAAGAAGGAGAAGAGTTACTCCTGGGTGTTCAAATGAAGTAGCAAGGAGATAAAGAAGAATATAAGACCGACAGAGAATGCATTCTCAAGGAAGATCACAGAAGCTTAGGTACCGAGGAAGTTTAAGATTCCATTTTTTTAATCTTAAAAAGGGAAATCCAACCCCATTGACCATGTATCTTCATTTGAGTTGATCATTTATTTCCTCAAAATAAAGTGTCATTTTTGTATGACTTTAAAAAAATCAACCTCATGATGGTTCAACAACTTGCTAGTATGAGTCATTGACATGTAATATAGCATATTAATTTTTCTTTTATATTTAGCAATTATTTTGTATGAAATTGCAATTTAAAGAAATGTATTTTTATGTTTTTGTTACAAGTATAACATGTAAGATAATTAGAGCAAATTGGAGCAAAAAACAAACCGAAAAGGAGGTGAATGGAGCAAATAGTGAACTTACTCATAGGCGCCACTCCATTGTGCCATGGCACTGTATACGGGTGCTTAGTCGCCAGACTGCATCCAGTAACCCAAGCAAGTGGTGTCATGGTGTCACATACTGACGCTTAGGCACCAGTTAAATTCCAGGCCAAACCGAGCAAGTGGCGCCTAGGCGTCAAATCTGTACTGGACACTCTTCGCAGCAGTTGTGCACAAAAATGGGGGGTAATTCCTATGTGAAGAAGACCAGAGAGGAGGAGAACATTTTTGAAGAAGTTAGGAGAAAGCATAGAAGTGTAGGAAAGGAGACGAGCGATCTATATTGTTTATTTTTTTTTGTATTTCCTTAGAGAGATTTGAGAGATATTGCAAGGGTTTGCTGTAAACATTGCATGGAAGGCTTGGAGATCACTTGGGAGGAGTTTTCACTTCTTTTCTTAGAGAGAAAGATAAGTGTTTTATTTCATTTTCTCTTGTATTAGTGTAAACTCATCTTGTATGACTTTGCTTTCTTATAAGATGATAGATTATTGTGTTGTGTTTATTCCACTCATTGTGAGTAAATTCTTTGTACTTTCCTCTTGTGATGAATTGATAGTATGTGTATGGATGTGGATACATTTAGAATGAGTTTTTATTTATTATTATGTTGTTTTTTTTTCCTTTTTTTTTTCCTTCAGCTTCATTTATATATCAATATGACCATTTGGTGTGTTAAAATATGTTGTGAGTTCATATATATCCGAGAGGGTTATGGCTTTAACAGTTACTAGAAACCACATTGTTGTATAGAGTGAAGAAAAAGTAATCCGTATATAAGTGCAAATAAATTGGGAGATAAATTTAATAGGAGTAACTTGGAGTTTTCTAAGGTGACAGACAGAAACACATACCTAGTTAAACCTAACTTCTTTACACAATCGGAAGAGGGTAAAGAAAATGAATGCTTCTATTTGACATAATTTCAAATATAAATTCTAAGTGTTCTACTCCTACATAAATTACTTCTTTCATTGCAAGGGGATGATATTTTTCATAGCTTGATTTTTCTTTACTTATTTAACTTTAATAAAATTAGCTTTCTAGTAAACTTATAGGTTTATTGATGATTTTGGTAAAATTCACTAGCACAATTTAAATCTAACTTATTTCGAGACTAAGACTTTTTATATTTAGTTAGAACTTTTCTTAAGTTTTTAAATTAACAATATTTCCTTTGGGATCAATACAAGGACTAAAGAAAATCCTACATCACTTTAACAATACATGCACTTGCGTAAAATACCTAGTGTGTAGTGTTAAACTGTGGAAAAACTCTAGTTATAAGATTTATAAAGGAAATTTTAGATTTAAAATATTTCATTCTTAAACACTAGGAATACCGAAGGTCGGTCAGTCATCACCTTTTTTAAAGGGTTTAGGTGCATGTTTGTGGTCAAAACAGTGAAAATCCCAAAGATCAAGAAAAAGCTACATTTCGGACGCCTTGGGGCTTGGTCTGGGGTCAAAACGGTGAAAATTCTGAGAAAAAGTAGGAGCAGAAAATGAACTGAAACCTAGGTGTCATGACCCTTGCGCATAGGCATTGTGGTCTGACACCCAGAAGCTTGGGGCTGGTGGTTAGGCGTTGTCCCCTCCGACGCTTACTTTCTACGCTCTCGGTTTTGAGCCCTTTCAAGCTGTTTCGGGCACCTAGGCGCACAAGACTAGCACTTAGGCCCTAGGGGGCTAACACTTACTTTTCAGGTTCATGGTTTGGAGAGCCTGGGGCCTCTTATGGGCGCCTAGGTGCCGATCTAGCCCTGAAAACCTTAATTTCCACCAAAAAGTTTGAAGAAAGAAAGTTTCAATTCATAAAGTTTGTGAGAGTGTGTATGAATAAAATAAGGTCCCACAAACTCAAAGAGATGAATGTTATGGGCATTACATCGAGGATTTCAGTGTTGACGGTCACCCCAAATTCTGTGCGGGTAGGGTATTCTAAACCCTAATCTTTCTAGAAATGCCCATGGGAAGTTTTGGTGTATTCCTTTTGACCACATGAGGCTCTAGATCTATGGGGTATGACTTCTAAGCACCAAAACGGGCATTAAACATGCCCCATTTCATAACTGACGCTATCCAATGACGGACTCTCTCAGACAGGATTGAATCATAACAAACCCTGATTTTGTGCCTCATGCGTATCTGGGGAGTCTAGATGTATGTCTTGAGCTTCAGAACACTATGAATGAATAATAAATAGTCCCGAGTCATTCAAGTGAACATTCTACACGTGTAACAGCAATATTTGATACCAACAATTTTCACACTAACAAGGCCTGTCAGGCCTAATTTTTCATAAAAGGGCAATAACACATCAATTTCAAGAATATATCAGGCACCTGTCAAATTGATAAATTAGTATTCACAAAGATAGCTCATGATCCATGACAAAAACATCCTCAGGGCATAAAAAAGTAGAGTAAAATTACGAGTGATCGTACAATCTCAATACTGCCTGAATTCCCTTCAAACAAAATGTTTAAGTGTTGAAAGCCTAATTCAACATCGCCCCAAAACTTGCTTAAAACTCGTTCATGACCATCTTTTAAAGTGATAAACATGTTCTGATCGAATACACTTTTCAGCCGCTTAAGGGAGTCATAGATGCCACGAAATAAAAAACTTTTCCAAAGTAGCCGAGAACCTCCAAGGAAATTATGAACTTTTAATTCATTTATTTTAGCTTATTTTAGCTTCAATAAATTATTTTTAAGAGATACTATATTTATTCATGACTACTGGATCACTTAATCTTTATATGTTTCATTTTTATGTAATAGATTGCAGCACTCCCAGCATCATTGACGAAATTAGGTTAAAAAATCAGGCCGAAGAAATTTTTTTTTTCTTTTTATCACATCAAAATTCTTCATTTCCTTTTCCATCACGACCAACCGAGAAGAATTTTACCGGTCAGCCTTGGATTGCTTTCGAGCCCATTCGTCCACGGCCTACTTCATCCGTTGCCAGTCCGCAACCTCTCCGATTGGGCCACAAACGTCACCTTCTCAACCCCCCGCAACTGCGCCTCGGTCAGCCCGCTCTTTCGCTCGCGTCGCTATAGCCATACGCCACTCTATTGATTCCCGCACATGCCCATTGGTCCACTTAGTCTGCCTGACGTACAGTCAACCTGCTCATCCAAGCCATGACCTCCAGTCAGCTGTGCCCACCACGCACCTTCTCGATACAACGACTTTTATTAGTTTCTTTATAAACGTATAGCTCGCTTCAGTCAAGTGTTTTCCTTCAGATTAACTTACTATAAACGCTATCTCATGTTCCATTAAAGCTTACATGTGCTGACATAATGTTAAAATTAATAAACTGTAGGAGTAAGTCCAGACATCTGGCACACACTTCTGTAGAAATGAATTTTGATTTATAATTTTCTTTTTTTTACCAAATGTGTTATAAATATATCAAACATTGATTTTCTTTGAAAGCTTACAGTTTGATTACCTGTTTTCTAATACCTTTAGAATTATTTAAATTCAGTTTGTGCTTGGTGCTTTTTATTGACAATAATATTGAGTCAAGTGATCTTAGCATGGTTTAATTAAATATTGTAAATGAACGGTTGCATGTAGTTCTTTTAATTTCCATTCAAAATTCTTAATTTAATGGTTTTGACTGACAATTCACAGTTGCTTTATACGTGTATAGGCATTGATTCATTGTGGGAATTTAGAACACCATTTGTCTTTTTATGATTTCATTGTTGGAAAGATAATTAAATATACGGGATTTGATATAAAATTAAATGTGTATTGTAGTCTATTTTATAATTTAATCCTTCCAGAATGAACTAACAAATGTTAAAAAATCAAGAGATTTTTTTGTGTAAAGCATAATATTAGAAAATTATCTATCGAGGCCTATATATTTCTGACTGTATGGTGGGCTAAAATAAAAAGATGATAAAACATTTATTTTTTTATTAGACATATTTTCTTAGAAACTTGCAACTAATCAAAAATGATTTTTTTTTTCGAATAAAACATTATTTTTTAGAAAAAAAAATATGTTATTTAGTGATTAGAAAATATGATTATGAACCTATGGTTCAAGCACAATAGCTACGACGTAATAAATTATAAATACATATAAAAACTATGAAGCAATAATCTATAAGACAACTTAAAAAATCATTTAAGAGATAAAAGGCAACAAAATTCAAATCAAGAGGTATAATGCAATGTATATGAATTTAATCATTGATGAACAAATAAATATTTACAAAAAGGTAAATACATTAAAATAATTATTGAATAGATAAATAATATTTCTAGATGAACTTATGAAATTATATTGTTTTGAGATAAATCTATACATAATTGGTATTTATGAAGTTACATTCAATTAGTTAAAGCTACTATATTTTTTTTAATTAGGATATATAATATGATTTATTACATATAATCTACAATCACCATTGTTAGAGGAATGTAAACTGTTCCAGGATATATTGTAAAAACTACTTAAATTACTTTTTTTATATGTATTTAAATGGCTTATTTTATTATAAACTTGAGAAGCTTATCTATGATGACACTTTTTTGCTTCTAAGAAGATTTGAATAAGAAAGATAATTTGTGTTTGTTGTCAAATAATCTAAAATGTCAAATTACTTAAGAAAGACTTACAAAAACAACTTTTTTTTGTGCATGTAAAGTATATGTTGAGGAATAAAGTGACTATTGCTATATAATAGTATGGCATGCATTTAAAGATAGTGAGATCTTATACATTATCTAAGAAAATTGGTTCATTAAAAAATATGACTTTTGCTTCATCATTTAAATTCAAAAACTTTTTTTTCTCTCTAAGAAGATACAAGAGAGTTTTCTCAGATTACTTGAATGATTCTTTTCTTTTTAATATATTATATTTAAAGATTAGTGATTTATAATAATGTTCAAGAGATATTTTCAACCCAATACTCTATTTGAATTTTTACGAACTCATACTTTTAAAGTTATTTATTTTAACTATTAAAAACAATATTTTTCTCCCAAGTCTCACTTTTATCTATATTTAAAGTTACTCTAATTTTGACATCTAAAACTTAGATGCAGATAGTTACTTTTCATCAATTAGGTGGGGTTCTCTATCAGGGGCATGCTTTATAATATTTTCACCTGAAATGAAATATATAATTAATAGTGAAGTAGTGGTCTTTCTTTTTCCTTAATTGGAATAACTACAATTAGATGGAAAGGGGACCAAGTGGGCCTACTTCCTTAGAATGAAAATAATCAACAGATAAAGAAATATGAAGTAAGCATTTTTTTAAAGAATATTGAGAGCTTTGCCCAGTTTCTTTTCACAGAGAATAAAGTTGCAAAATGATAAAATCATCTAATCTTAGCCAAAAAAAAAAAAAGTGGAAAAGAATAGAAATAGTCGGGGAAGGAGAGTTGTAACAAAGGCTCAGTCCAAACTAATAGATTGAAATTTCATTAGTGTCATCACAGGGGTTGGTAGAGGGTAAAATTTATGAGAATCAGAAAGTTAAAAGCGGTAATTTAAATTTATACGATGATATAAGTGACATAAAATAAATGACAATAAGTTGAGCCAACATAATACAAAAGAGGTTCCACACAATAGGTATCATTCCTGTTTGTCGAAGCAAGCAATATAATCGTTTTGACATTAGTAGTTCATAATTTTTTTCATTGTACTGAAGCTTCTAAATGAGCAGAGAACGGAGGTTCCCTTGATGCGTGTGCCAACGTTTCTCTCAACATTATTATCATTTATTCCTTCAACAAATTGATTTGTTCAATCATGAATTCTATGGTACAATCCATATTGCTAGAAATGCCTCGATTGATTTTGCATTTTATGAAACTCATCTTATTATTTGAGAGATGATTCATGCTCAATGTATCTTAAAATGATGTTGCATCCCAATTTGTCAGGGGTCTCACATCTCAAACTAAGAGTCGGGAATGAGGAAGAGAGTCCGTGAAAGAGGTGAAGGTGTCCATGCATTCACTAGGAGAGGAAAGAGTTATGGATACAATGTCTAAGGAGTAATTGCGCCCCACCCCCACCCCCCATTATCTAGAACTTCCTCTATTTATGGATGAATTTTTCATTTAATACAAACATGCGATCATTATATATAGATCATTGTGAATCTCTAATCTACTCCTTTTTGTCTTCTTTTAGTGTTGAATAACAAATAGTTAATATTATTCTGACATAATATTATTTGGTAACATCATAGATCTCTATATGTTCTTCATATGTTTTCTCAAGGTCACATCCATACCAGTCTGCTCGTCTCCAGCGATAGTTCGATACTATACCAACTATGCCTTGGGGCGAATTATGCTCCTTTGATCAAATCATTCCTGCAGACCATGGAGCTAATCAGATCACTTTGTGGTGAGTTGAGTTCTACAGATAGATGGATCATGCTCAATCAATAGTTGGTATTCGACAGCTCATTAATCTTTATTAGATAGTTGGGTTAAGGAATTTGAGGTTCCAACTTAGTGCGTCACCCAGCTCTTAATTTTTGGTTAGCTTTAATTTTCTTAGTAACTCCTTGTCTATTCCTAAAAGCCCAATAGCCCAACATTGGGGCCCAATACTATCCAACAAATAACGGCTAAATTTTGATCTGTAGAGGGGCGATCAGCTTTTGAGATCGTTGACAATGCTTCGAATGTATTGCATAAACGTTATAGGAGAAATTTTACGGCTGAGTAACATAGTTAAAATTTAATAAAATTAACTTTTAATTGGAATAAAATTTATTTTGATATAAATTTAATATAAATAACTAATCAATTAGATAGAATAATAATATCTTTATTAAGTTTTTTTTCTTAAATTTAATATAAATTTTTCTAAAATTATCATGACTCGATTTCAATAAATTTACATTTAAGGTACTCTATGTAGACACAGGGAATCAAAAGGCACCAAGAATCCAAGACATTGAGTTCAAAGTCATCATAACTCAATATATATATATATATATATACGAGACTTCTAAATATCATTTGAGAAGTTAAAAAGCATCCAAATTTTATATGATAGTATTAGAATGAGAGCCTAATGAGATGAATCTAACTAGTTCAAGTTTGTCCGATTTTATATTCATTAAAAATATTGAAGCACAGAAAAATATGAACTGATCAAGACAGTCTATTCAAGTTGTTGATTACTAAGGAGTGTACATTGGACCCCTCCTCATCCATAGCAGCTCAATTAGCAAATGCCACCTCTAAAGCAAGTGTCTGTGCAGCATGTAATTGTATGATAGGTGAAAAATAAATGATAAAATATTATAAAACACAAGAGCTTTAAAAAATTTAAAAAATAATTAAAAAAAAAAAAACTAAATACTATTTATAGAGAACAAACAAAAAAAATGAATATTGAAAAAAGAAAATCAAATCCTAAAATGGTAAATGTAAAAACTAATTAAGTAAATTTTAATTTATAATAATTTAACTAAACCACCTATATAATTCTAATTAAATTGAAATTTATGAGTCTCTCTCTCATATGCTTTGAGAAATTTATAGTTAACATAAATTAATTAGGGCACTAATTAATAAATTAAATTAAGCACCGTAATTATGCCATAATTTCAAATACTATTATAAAAAATGAAAAACAAAGTTACAAAATTATTCCCTCCAATCGCCTAATAAAATTTTTACTTAGCGCATAATATGTTAGAATTAATTTAGGAAAAAAATTGAGGTTTACTTTGATTACTTGATTGAAAAGAGTTGATGAAAAAAAAAAAAAAAAACCTACAAAAACTATTAAATTTCCCCAAATGGCTTCATGGAACCTTTAAAAGTAGTCCTTGGAGTTATATTCAACCATAGGATTCTGAAGTTCATTTATTTAAGAAGTTAGAAAATCATAATTTTTTATTAGTTATTCATTTTAATTAACCTAAGACTTACAAAGTTATAAAAATATAAATTAAATAAAATTCCAAAGCAAAATTCTACATAACATAAAAATGCTTAAAAGAAATTAAAGTCAATTAATTTCAAAATTTAAAAATTAATTCTCTAATTTTTAATAATAAATAAATTAAATAAAACCTTTAAAATCAAAATCATGATAAAAAAAGACAAATTTTTATAGAAGCATCACTTATACATTCTAAGTTTTCCTAATGGCTTTCATATTTAAAGAATTAATTTGAATTTTAATAAATTTTAAATCATAAAAAAAATCAAAGATTTGAAAAATGCTCATGGTGTCCAATTGATCCTAAATGAACTTCAGAATCTTATATATATACATCATAACTCATTTTAATATAATTTGCTTGTGTAGGGTTTATGTGTGAAAAGGTTTGCTATCTGTAATTCCCATCTACTCACAACACTAAGTAAAATTTTAAAGGAAAAATCTAATACCAAATCAATAAAAAATTCAAATTAAACTTCGAAGATATTTTAATTTCTATAGGGATTAGATATTAGTTGGAATGCAGGTTAGACTTAGAAGGAAAAAAGATGAGCAATGGAATTATGACATCATATGTACCGGAAGGACTTAAAAGACAAAGCTTGTAAGCTCAAATACCTACAATTTTTAAAAGATTAGATTGAGCTCAGCATTTCTTTTCTTTAAGTATATTGTTTTCTCGATTTTGATAATAAAAAATTGACTTTTTTATGGTTTCTTCACATTGAGTGTGACTTAAACATATTATATTTCAAGCTCAATCTTAAACAATATAGAAGCGACCGTAGTACAAGATAAAAAATGATTTAGGAGCTTCTTTATGGACCTTTGTGTATGTTCCCATATTGAATTCACAGTTAAGAAAGTCCTTAATCTAACATCGTTAAGCTGCGCATATATTCATGGCCCTTAGTTGAGTTAGGACTGCAAAAGAGGAGTAGTTGTATTCCAATTACTAATACTGCATTTGTTAGCGACATTGCATGGCACTCATGATCAGGTAGCTAAGTTAAAACCTTTCACAATATTTTAAATTAATAATAACCATAACTGTCTTGCATTGCATGGGATCGGATTCTATGATTTTAAGATATTTGAGTAAGTTTAACTAGTTGGCCATTCCAAGAAAAGTCATTTGTAAAGTACAGTCTGGCTTATTTCATTTTTTATGTTGGCTGTGAAATTTATTTTTTTCTTATAAATCACAAAAGCTAAATTTTAGTTGCTACAATTAGGAGTGTAAACGAACTGAACACGAACGAACATAGCTTGTGTTCATGTTCGGTTCGTTTGAAATAAGCTCGTGTTCGAAATTGTTCGTGAAGTCATTGTTCATGTTCGTTTCTTAACAAACGAGCCTAACACGAGCCGAATATGAGCTGTTCGTGAATGACGAGCCAGTTTGACATCTCTAATGTTAATATATATAAATAATAATTTTCATTAATTATATAACCTATATTATTTAATTATATAATATCTATATTAGTATATTACTAATATAGTATATTAATATATTATTATTATTAATTTATTATATATTATAATTTATAAAATTTAATTTTTAAAATATCATAAATTTTTTATATATAATTATTTTAAATTATTTTATATTTTGAACTATAACGATTCTAAGACGAACGAACGCATCACTGTTTGTGTTTGATTCGTTTAACTAACCGAACGAAAAAAATTTGTTCTCGTTCGTCTTGTTTACTTATCAAACGAATCGAATACGAACTCATTTACAAATCAAACACGAACTGTTTGCGAACAACGAGCTTTTTTGACAGCCCTAGCTACAATCAAGGTGATTCTCATCTCTGTTTAAGATTTGAGGCTTAATATTTCTTTACCGATGTCCAATAAGTTCTTATTTTCTAAGTAACTACTTGATTTTGTGTTGTAAGGACTATAAGTACCAAATTCTTATTAAAATGAATTGCTCGAATAAAAAACAAATCTCAATTTTAAAAGTATAAAGTCCATTATAGGATATTTTGAAGTGCTATTGCTCCTAAATATCCAACACTTCATTTTTCTCCTCCTTTGAAATTCAAATAGAGTTATTTTGATTTGATCTTTTCTAATCAGCTTCCAAAACAACATTTTTGAATATAAACTTTGAAGTCTATAGAGACACGAGCAAACACTTTAATTGAAAGTATCATGAGGATATCACGTATCTTAGAATGTAATTGATTATAAGAGTTTTCAATTATAGAAAATATGAACTCCAAAATTATATATATAAATATTATCTTACCTAAATTAGGTAGAAGAAATTATTTTGTAATGTAATACAACTTTTATTTTTTTTTTTGTAGCTGAATACATTATAGATTTTTCTCATCTTTTGAGATAATATATTATAATCAATGTCATTTAAGTTTTGTGTGATTTATTTTCCCACAAATTTTAGTAAGAATTTATTACATAAGTAAAGTCAAAATTATCATTTAAAAAGTGCGTTGAATTTTAAAGATAAATTAACTTTTATTTTTAATTTAAGATACATCTAGCAATTATTATCACTTAAGGTTCAATCAATTTTAGCAGAATTAATTCATTGTCTTCCACCATTGGTGAAAGTTATTCGCTCATACTCTATAAATTATCATGCAAATTTCTTTTATCACATAAAGTAGCCATTAATTGTCTTTAAAAAATAATCTTATAGCATATGCAAAATAAAACCAAAATATTTCTTATATGACATTCCAATTTGAAAATCCTACCTTACAGTTAATTTCTTATCAGGTATTTTTCAGAAATTCCCCATGATAGCTTTATAAATCATGAATCTAAAATGATGAATAATATAATGATTCTCAACTTATCTATTACACTCATAAGAGCATATGTGTTTGGAAGCTTTAGAGGGCATTTAGTTTTAAATAGGATCCATACTTAGAAGGCCTTATAATGGTTCAATCATATATTGACTATAGGATGATAAATGATAGATAACCTCAATCTCCACTTTCCCAAATGACATACAAATTTAAAGCCTCAATAGGAACCTATTGAGAGTTATCATTAAAACATCATAAAGAGGGCCTACAAATTATGAAAACTGAAATACAAATGAAGAATATGATCCTATTAAAAATTTCTCGAAGGCTTATTATCATGCGAGCCTTAATAAGGCACAAATTCTTAATTTAATGATTTGTAAATGAAAGGTTTCATGCAGGCCTTTTGATTTCCAATCAAAATTCTTAATTTATGCTTTGAGTGACGTGATTCACAATTGTTTTATATGTGCATAGGCTTTCATTAAGTTATATTACACGAGTTACCACCTTTAATTGATTTTTTGCACTTCAAAGGTCTTTTGGATCACATTTTATTATTTGATGGTGGGAATTTAGAACTCCATGTGTCTTTCCATCATCGTTGAAAAAAAAATTAAATATATGGGCCAATATATGAAATTACATGTGTATTATAGTTTATATTTAAATTTAAACCTTTTTGATCAAGCTAATATTAAGAAAATTAAGATATTTTTGGTATAAAATAAAATATGAAAAAGTTACATG
The DNA here is from genome assembly GCF_001263595.1 of Phalaenopsis equestris. NCBI lineage: Eukaryota > Viridiplantae > Streptophyta > Magnoliopsida > Asparagales > Orchidaceae > Phalaenopsis > Phalaenopsis equestris. Next base: position 3,020,209 of record NW_018164478.1, on the reverse strand, counting down.
TACAAACCTAATTTTATATTTCTCATCATATAACGGACTAAAGTAGAAATATAATAAAACATACATTTTCTAAGAATATTCAACTTTTTGTAAAAGTTGCAACCTTTTAGAAAATATACTTTTTTTAGAAAGAACAATCGTTACTTCGAAAAAAAATATATTCTTTCATGATTATAAATTATGCTTGTGAACCTACGGTGTAATAAGAACAATAGCTACATTATAGTAGATTATAAGATACATAAAATAAAATGTAACTTAAGAGCTACAAACCTGAAAAAATAGAAACCAAGCTATACAACAATATATTTTAATTAATATCATTAATCAACCTTTAAATATTCACAACAAAGGTAAATACATTAAAATGTTTAATGAATAAATAAAGAATCCTTCTAATTAAACTTATGGGTATATATTATTGTGAGATAAATCTATAAATAAGTGGTATTTATAATATTTTATTTGATTAGTTATAACATTTAGAATTTATTTTAAATATGATATATAATATCATTTATTACATGCAATTCCTAGTCATTATTATAAGTAGAATGTAAAATACTCCATGTTATATTATAAAAAATACTTAAGTTACATGTAACAATAAATTGGACCAATCGAACAGGCAAGTGTTCTAACACAGTTGGTATTATGTCTAACTGTCATAACATAAAATGTGATCTTTTTTACATTAATGAAGAGTAGTCTAATTCGTTGTACGGGAGCTTTTGGACAAAGGGAGTGCACACACTCCCCTCACGCTTGTGCTAGCAATTTTCTTATCATTATTATCATTTCTTCATTCAACTCATTGCTTTGTTGAGTCACAAACTCTCCAATATAATCAATGTTATCGATAATTTCTCACTTGTTTGATTCTTCTCATTTTATAAATCCTCTTCTTATTTGAAACATAATCCAGACTCATTGCATATTAAAATGATGTTGAATCTCGATTTATCTGTGCATTTACGTCTTAAAGAAAGAGTTAGAAACGTGGAATAGTGTGAATGAAAGAGAAGAGGAGCACTGTATTCTAAAAGGGAGAAAGTTACACAAGGGGAGAAAGTTATGGATACATCATCTGAGGATCAAACGATCATGCCATGTTATATAGACCTTCCTCTATTTATAGAAGATTTTCTTACGTAATGCAGACAAGCAATCGTTACATATAGATATATGGGGATCTCTAATTTATCTTTTCTTCTCAGTGTTGACATTATAATTAATATTATATGTGGTGTGTTATCCTTTGGTTGCCCCATATCCCATCATCTGCTCCTCATATATTCATCGGGCCCAAATCTTATCATCCTGCTCGGCCCCTGAGATAGCTTGGTATGAAATCAACAACGTCTCAGTGTGAATTGTCTTCCCTTTGATCAAACTGATCCCATAGGCCATGGAACTAATCTAGTCGCTTTGTCTAATGGATAAGTTGAGTTCTATAGACTGATGGATAATGCATACTCGATAGTTCATGCTCAGCAGCTAGTCAGTCTTTGCGAGAAACTTGAGTTAAGTAATTTGGGAGTTCACATTAGTTTGTCGTCTATATATTGATTCTGAGTTTGGTAAAGTTGCATTTGGCTATCCAATAATTGTACAACTTCACTGATTAACTCCACTGTCAGTATCACAACACACACACTGTAAGGATAATGGGTTGGCTCCGTAGTTAAACCTAAAAGCCCAATAGCCCTATATTGGTGCCCGACGGCAACCAACCAAACAACGTCTACAGTTTGATTAATAGAGGTAATCGTTCGCATGTAGTGTCCGCTGAGAAATTTCAAGTCTGAATACCCCAATTCAAATTTAATAAAATTAAATTTTATGATGATAAAATTAATTTAAAGATAATTTAATATAAATGATTAATTGATAAAATATATATAATATTAAATTTAAATAAATTATGTTGTTATTAAAATTATTATGGTTAAATAAGAATAAGAGCATCCTGATTAAGTTTCTTTTTTATATTGTTTTGTTAATCGATTTGAATTGCGATGATCTTCCCAATAAAGAGAACAGAATTTATATATGTATGCTTGAGATGACGGCAACTTTTATAAAAATGATTGCTTATTTGTATAGCACTATGACGAACGAAACTTCTAAAAGCTGTCCTAAATGTTATATATATATAGATATATATGTCATCAATGATCATACTTTTAGTTATACTGAACGTCATTGATCTTGGTAGCAAAATTTGTCAAAACGTGCAAAAAACTTTTGTGCTATTCTTAGATGTCAAAACTCTCAAGTATTTTAGCAAAATTTTTTAAAAATTATTTATAAAATTAGCAGTGGTCAACTTCTCATAAATTTACTTTTGAGGTACTCTATCTCCATGCAACTAACCAAAAGGCACCAAGAAACCTAGAAATCGAGCTTTAAATCATCATAAATCAAACATTTAAATATAACTGAAAACTTTTTGATATCATTAGAGAAGTCAAAAAATCTCCTAATTTTGTGTGGTAGTATTAGGATGAGAGCCCCATGAGATGAATCTAACTAGTTTAAGTTTGTCCAATATTTCTAAATTCATTAAAAACACAAAAGTTTCTGAAAAATATGAATTGATCAAGGCAGTCTATTCAAATTGTTTTTGGAGTTTTTACTCCTTTGTGGACATGGATGTCTACATATGATGCAACATGGAGCCCACTCACTAAAAGTAGGTCAAATAGCAAATGTCGTGTGTAAAGCAAAGATTGTATGTATAAATTATACAAATTAAAAATATATGTATAAGAGCTTTTAAAAATTATAAATAATTTAAAAATCTAAAAATTTAAAAATATAAAAAAAAAAAAAAAAAAAATTGAAGCAACAAACCGAAAAAAATATTGAAAAAAGAAAATCAAATCGAATATTCGTTAATGTAAAAGTTAATCAAGAAAATTTTAATGAATAATAATTTAACTAAACTACCTATATTGTTCTAATTAACTTGAATTTTTTGTAAATGTCTCTTTTACTCCCGTATGCTGTGAGAATTTTATTGTCAATATTACAAAACTAATTATTGAAGTATATTAAATTAAATTAAATTAATTAAGCCAAAACGTTTAAAAGATTTTGATTGAGGATGAAGAAAAAATAAAAAAAATCATTCCCTCTAATCTCCTAATAAAATTTTGACTTAGTCATAATCCGTTAAAAAAAAATATTGTTATTAAATTAAGATTATCTTTAATTACTTAATTAAACATTGTTGATAAAACTTAAAAATTATTAAAAACATTGTAGCACCACAAATGACTTCAAACCATTAAGAAAAGTCATGGGGTTATTTCTAACCCTGAGATTAAATCTTTTAACGATTTGGGTTCATTTATTTACGAAGGTAGAATATCTTAATTTTCTTTGACCTAATACATATAAATTAAAAAAATTCAATTTAATCCTACATAACACAAAAAATGCATGAAATCAAAAGAAATTAAAATCAATCATAACAAATTAGTCCTCTAATTTTTTTAATAATAAATAAATTAAATAAAATATACAAAATTAAAATCATGCTTAAATGATTACAATTTTTTATATTAGCACAATGATCCTTCTAAGTAGTCCTAATGATTTTTATATTTTATGACTTTGAAATTTAATAAGTTTTAAGTCATAAATTTTTTTTTGAAAAATTCATATGGTGTTCAATTGATCATAAAATTTTATGGGTGCAGTAAGAATGCTTCGTAAGTCTATTTCATGATTTTCTTATTTTGTTTTAAACTAATTTAGATTTTAAATCAATTTAATATCAAAACAATTTAAAATGATACAAAATTTAGTATAACTCAAGGAGGTTCAAACTTTTATGGTAGTACTCTCTGGTTATCTATGAGTATAAAAATTACTTTCATAATTTTTAATGATATTATGACATTAATTTGATTCTTTTAATATAAATAATTAATTGACATTGTTGAAGTAATAAGTCATTTTAGATCTCTCATGAAGAGCCCTTACGACCTCTAACGATGAGGATTAATTTCATAAGAATTTGGGATTAACTAAATATAAAATAAGTTAAGCATTTATGTTAATATTAAATTTTAAGTATATGTATATATGTACATACGTGCTTGCACGCACGCACGCACAAGCGCGCGCGCGCGCACACACACACACATATATATATATATAATTGTTTGTTGTATTTTTTAAAATAACACTTTAATTTTTTTGTAAGGTGCACATCCTATTAGATATGGGTGGACACTAGGGCTGTCAAAAAAGCTCGTTATTCGCAAACAATTCGTGTTCGATTCGTCAATGAGTTCGAGTTCGATTTGTTCGATAAGTAAACGAGACGAACGTGAACAATTTTTTTTCATTCGGTTAGTTAAACGAACTAAACACAAACAGGATAATATGCATTATATAATTAATATAATATATTATTTATATATATTAATATTAAGGATGTCAAACTGGCTTGTCGTTCGCGAACAGCTCGTGTTCGGCTCGTTCGTTAAGAAATGAACACAAACAGTGACTTCACGAACAATTTCAAACACGAGTTTATTTCAAACAAACTAAATTTCAAACGAACCAAACACGAACACAAGCTCTGTTCGTTCGTGTTCGGTTCATTTACACTCCTAGTGGACACCACGATGTAAAATCTTAAATGAGAAAATCAAATATCAAGTTAAATAAAAATCTAAAAAAACATTTGAGATATTAATCAATTGAATTGTAACTGCCATTTGTGTAATCTTAAATTCGAAACTAATTGAAATTGAAATATTAAAATCCAAGGAGACGCTAATTGAATGGTATAATACACACTAAATTTCCTTGCTAGAGCATAATCTAAATCTTGGTTAATATTTTTTGCTTTGCTTTTGTTGTTTTGTTGTTATGTTTGTGTTATGTATGTTGAGCTCGGCCACCTTTATTTTTTTCTTTTTTACTTGTTAGAGAGTATGTGGTGCCTAGAAACACTGACCTTTTCTTTTATATCCAAGTTTTTTTATTGTTTTAAGTTGTTCACTTGATTACACATTAAATAGACAGTTTTTTTTATTATTTGTTATTTTTTATTATATATATATATATATATATATATATGTATGTATAT
>NW_018164478.1:3002426-3015069 GCF_001263595.1 Phalaenopsis equestris | reverse complement strand
TATATATGTATATATGTATGTATATATGTATATATGTATGTATATATGTATATATGTATGTATATATGTATATATGTATGTATATATGTATATATGTATGTATATATGTATATATGTATGTATATATGTATATATGTATGTATATATGTATATATGTATGTATATATGTATATATGTATGTATATATGTATATATGTATGTATATATGTATCTATGTATGTATATATGTATGTATGTATGTATATATGTATCTATATATGTATATATGTATGTATATATGCATACATTCATATATGCATATATGCATACATGCATATATGCATACATGCATATATGCATACATGCATATATGCATATATGAATACATGCATATATGCATACATGCATATATGTATACATACATACATATGTATGTATGTATGTACATACATACATATATATGTATGTATGTATGTACATACATATATATATGTGTATGTATGTACATACATACATATATATGTGTATGTATGTAGATAGGTATACAATCTTATAGGGATTGGAGTTGATAAGATTGAGCTTATATTGAGTCAGTCCTCATAAGCAATCCTAACTCCACTAAGGGTCGTGAATATATTCATAAGCTTGATGACGTGAGATTAAGTACTTTCCTTACCGAGAATCCAATATGGGCTAAGGGGTTAGTTGATCTAATCATACACAATAGCCCATAAACAAGCTCCAAATTTTTTTTTAACTTATGTTATGTTTACTTTTATATTGTTTGAGATTTATTACTTTTTTGGGCAGAGACGTTAGTTACTATGATCTTGAAGTATGATATGTCTAATATATATATACATATATATATATATGTATATATGTCTTAGACATATCATACTTCAAGATCATAGTAACTAACGTCTCTGCCCAAAAAAGTAATAAATCTCAAACAATATAAAAGTAAACATAACATAAGTTAAAAAAAAATTTGGAGCTTGTTTATGGGCTATTGTGTATGATTAGATCAACTAACCCCTTAGCCCATATTGGATTCTCGGTAAGGAAAGTACTTAATCTCACGTCATCAAGCTTATGAATATATTCACGACCCTTAGTGGAGTTAGGATTGCTTATGAGGACTGACTCAATATAAGCTCAATCTTATCAACTCCAATCCCTATAAGATTGACCAAAGTGTGAGACATAAGATCTCATCCTATAGATAAGGTGTCCTGCTTATCAGCTTGTGTAATTTAATTGTTTTAAAGTTATTATTTTGATATAAGTCCTACTCTACAAACACCTTTGCACGAGCTATTAGGTGGACCGCCTTTACACCTACTTCTTTGATGCTGTCCGAATTTTTTGTACATTTCTGAATTCATATTGGACATTCTTTGGTCGTGGCTCCATAGTTTTTTTTTTCATTGTTGAATTTTTTCATGTTAAATTTCAGATTGTTCTTTCTAGAATTATTTTGTTGTGCTAATTTTTGAATATTTTATTTCAGTTTTCTCAATAAGTGCCATCAATTTTTGTGGTATGGTTAGGGAGATTTACTACATAGGAGAGAAATGCAAGGTGAGTGATTTTTGGAGTGAGGGGATAGAATCATGGAAGACAGTGGGATAGATGGGCGAGGCTGGGCTGGCGTTTGGTTAGAGGGAGGAAGACTTGTCTCCAGGTTGGTCGCGAGGGCTGCGGCTTGGAGGAGGTGTTCGGGTGGGAAAAGGAGGGTGAGGCTGGGAAGAAACGTGTTTACTGGTTTATTTTTATTTTTATTTTTTTATTTTTTTATTTTTTGGGCTGGATGGGGATAGGTTTTTTCTTTTCAATCATTTATTATGTGAGGTGGAGAGCTCCAATAGGTTGCAATCGGAGGCAAATGTATGGGTATGGAATGGGTGAAGCATGGTGAAAAATGTGGCAAGCGGTGAGCTGTGCTGTGGAATAAAATGAGGAAATTTAATTTAATCTCTAATTCTCAGTCTATAATTCCTGTCATTCCTATGGAAAGTCAACGTCTAGAATACGTTTATAAAGTATGTTTTCAGATCGGTGGTCATTTAATTCAATTTTGCTGCCGGTCGTGTGACGGGTCCCTTCGAGCTCGAATTATGTGCATCACACTGGCGGCTTGTAGTTTCCGTTACTCCCTCTTAAGACAACTTTTACCCTCCAGATGTGCTCCGGCCATCAATTTTATGAACGAAGATCATCTCCGCGGCTTTAATTGTAGTTGAAGTGAATTCTTTTGTATTTACACATCTAACACTTAAATCTTGATTTTCATTTATACCACCCATATCTTATGTATCACATCTAAAATACCGCTATTTATCTTTTCAAAAGTGAAACAAATATTTTTAGGCACAGCTAAAATGATATACATATAAAAATTGAACTTTAGACGCTATAGATATGCAAATACAAAAGAATTGAGGGGTACGTATGTAAATCTAAGAAAAAAACTTCTTCGAAAAATGTGCCCTCATAGGAGCAAATCAAAGGAGCAAACTTTCACACCAACACTATAAAAATGAAAAAAAAGTTGAGAGGGACAGAGAGAGATGGTTCTGACAGGTCTGGAGAGTCTTGATTTAGCTTTGGTCACAGACTCACAGCACACTTCGGATAGAGCTCACATGGCTGTACTCTGTACGCATAAGGATAAAAATGAGGCAAACATGCATACATGTTATGGCTTCTGTTTCATCGAAAAGCCACCTTAACCAAAAGATGCACAGCTCCATGACCCGTGAACGCTAAACCACAAAGCTCCTTTACCAATTGCTTCAGAGACTGGGATTGGGGCCAGAAAAGTTGGAAACCATAAAATCACAAAAAATAATCTGCAGATCTACCTTATTGCATCAAAAATAATACCATACTGTCCTTTTTTTTGAACGTATAGTTGGATGATGTTAAATAGCCACACATTGCTGAGAATGGAGACAACATACGCTATTATTGATAGAATATTATAGGAAACAACTGAAGGAGATGAGGACAACCTCAATTTCTGGTTGGATGCGCCCATTTCCTCCTTGATGGGAATGCTTGAACGGTCCGTGACTCATTATATTATTTCTTTTAAAATTTTATATCTTCTCTGCATTCATCTAGAATATATAATCATAGATTAATCAAAGTATGTAAAAGCCTTATAATTTCAAGTTAGATAGTGAAAAGTTGAAGTTTATTCTTTTCATAAATATTCTTTGGCTTAATTGTTATTTTTTGTCTGGCGAGTAGGGTTGCTATGGGAGAACTCACGGCATCTGCATGGCAGAACAGCTAAGCGACTTTAATTAGGAGACCATTGGCACATGAAAAGGGGACTGTCCACATTCCTTCTAGAGTTCCACGCAATATATAGAGAGATTTGGATCGTAAGGGAGCGCAAGTCCGAGTATAATTCTACTTCATTGCCTCCAGAGGCGTTTTGTATGTTCGCTCTCTATTCTGCCAAATTATAATAAAGACTTTTGTTGCATTAAGAAGTTAATTAAATGAACAGTAATCCTTAACGTCTTATCTAATTGGGCAAAGACATTCCTATTAGCTGACCTTAATAATTGATTCCAAGATAGTGAATTGATGTCTAATTTGACTCCCGCATTGTAATGTGAAAGCTTCATTTCATGCTTTTATTTAAAGTCGAAAATTCGCCAATCCTGTCCGTGGTTAATCAAAATACTCACAAGAAAAACTCATTAGTAATCATGTAACAAATCATTTTTTACCTCTCTCTCTTCACATACTCTCCTCTAATTTCATTGCCATTGCTCTTCTATTTATCTCTGTTTTATTGGATATAATCGCGGGGTAACTTTAGACATGAATTCATAGACACATACATCAAAGTTAGCACAATTATCTCTCAAATAAATGGCAGATAGTTACGATGTATGTGAAAAAGTATTATGTCAAAAAATACCGACGGATTAAAGATAGATTTTCAGTAAAAAAATTAATAAAATTATTGACAGCCCACAATTATCTCTCTATTTCTGACAGTTTTTTCATTAATAATGAGTCCATATGTATACACGGAAAATGTGACATCTCGTGGATGGCCGAAGTAATGACGTGGCTCCAGGAGGCCTACCAAGAATGACCTAGGATCACATATTTAGCAGGCCAGGCCACATATACGAGAATATGGTGGCCCCAGACGGATAAAGGGTAGCTCACCCCTGAAGAATCCAACTGACTAGACCCACTTAGATGAACATGTCGCCCTCTAGCCTGGATAAACTGAGAAAGTAAAGCAGATCCTCCAATTCTAGAGCGTTGATGTGGATCCCCAGCAAGTAGCCGTCTGACTTACCGATCGCCAGGTCTCACAGCCGCTCGACCTAACGGTGCCCGACCTCACAGTCACCTAACCTAACAGTGCTCGACCTCACATCCACCAGGTCTAAGGGCCGCCTAGCCTAACGATCGTCCAACCACATTCGTGAGCCCTACAGACCATATTTATGGAATGAAATACCCCCACAGTATATACATACTTTAGGTTTACAATGTATAATTGTATGATGACCAATTCCTATAAATAGGGGGTCTATTTCAGGAATAAAGATTACACAACTATTAATAACTGTGTTATTGCTTCCTCTCTCTCTTTATCTCTCTCATCCTTCAGCGCTCTATTCCTTAGGCGTGTCTCCCGAATAGATTTGGATTCAACAATAAGGCCTAATTTAGGCCACGAACCAAAAGTACTTCAACTTTTTTCCCTTTTTGTTGTGCTTCTCATGCCTCTCAGTTATATCAGTGTCGCTACCTCCTAATGGCATTCAACTCCTCTCTTCTGTTTCTTTGGTGCATCACTCACAGCCACTACTTCTCTCTCTTCTCTCAATTGGGATGCACTCATTGCTTGTCTTTATTCCTACATAAAATTTTTTTATTGGCCAAAATTTGTTTACATTCTGAAAGTATCAAATCCTGATTGATTGTTTTACATAGATTATTTTAAATTAAAAGATGCAATTTTCAGTAACTATTAGAATTGCTTTAAAATAAATATAAATTATGAAAGAATAAATTAAATTTATAAACTATTTATTCCAAATAAAACTTCGTAACTATAAAAATAATTTTGATCATATTTAAATTAAATTCTTAACTCAATTTTTTTTTAAATTATTATATGCTAACAATAAAGAATTGATCTCACGAAGAAATTAAGAAGTGTTGAATGATATTAGATTCTAATTTATTGGCGGACACACATCACTGTGGAAAAAATCATGCACAAAGAGAGAAATGAAGGGTGATATAGAAAAAAAAAATGAAAGAATGAAATCTCTCTTTGACTAAGATGTTGCTTCAAGTTATCAGGGCGAACTATGTAAACTATCTTGGTTGAGTTGCTATGCTGTACTGGTTCACTAACTGATCACTTAAAACTGAATTCTGTTAAAAAATTTTCTATTGTACAAATCCATAAACCTCAATATCCATTTTTTTAAATGCTTGATCTTTCCTTGTTCATCTCACCATAAAAGCTCCTATATTTTCTCTTAGCTACTTATAACAAGGAACTTTTGACTTGAAAGTAGAAGAACATTTGAAACTGAGACTATTTTCTTAACTCCAATCAAAATTAACAAGGCAACTAAAATGCTAAATCTGGCTCATGTAAATTTTTTATCTTACAGCATTATCCAAAAATCAGATTTAAATTAAACTACCATGACAGAAAAGGTAAACATACTAGCTAGGAAATGAAGATGAATATAACAATACACAAATTTAATATGCAAATCATCTAAAATCGAACCGAGCCATGCCGTTGGTAGATTGAGCCATTGAACAAGCTGAGATTGTTGGTAGATATTACTAATCTAATTGGTGGAAGTTAGTTAATTAGCAACTCAATTTGATTTAAATTTAGCTCAACCCGAAGATCTCGATTTAAGATTAATTTACTCAAGATTAACGAGGAAAACCAACAGAAAAAATTGTTTTTCACTATTTAAAGCAAAATAAGGAGAGTTGAAACGCGACAAGTTGTCATTGGCGAATCAATAGCGTACAAGCAGGATCTAAGGGCAAAGTTTGCCGTCGCCATTGCAAGAACATCCGGCTGTGACGAAAAAATATTACATCAGTATTACGCACGTAAAAATAACGTGCGTAGCCAATCAAAACACGTCACGACATCTCACGCGGCAGAGCAAAAAAAATGGCGCAATAACACGGGGAATATTCCCTCTTGTGTTATTCATATGTTATTGCGCGTTATTCATGTGTTATTGTGTGTTATTCATGTGTTATTCATGTGTTATTGTGTTATTATAACACCAGGAATGCCTTTTTTTTTTTTTTTTTTGCGTCGTGCGGGGTATCGTGGCGTGATTTCATTGGGTACACACGTTACTCTACGTGCGTAGTATTGATGTAATATTTTTTCCGCTGTGACACAACCCACCCACTCCGCCTAAGGGTGTAAATGAACCGAACACGAACGAACAAAGCTTGTGTTCGTGTTCAGTTCGTTTAAAATTTAGTTTGTTTGAAATAAGCTTGTGTTCGTTTCTTAACAGACGAGCCGAACACGAACCGAATACGAGCTGTTCGTGAACGACGAGCCAGTTTGACATCCCTAATATTAATATATAAAAATAATATTATATATTAATTATATAATTTATATTATATAAATATTCAATATCTATATTAGTATATTACTACTATAGTATATTAATATATTATTATTATTATTTTATTATATATTATAATTTATAAAATTTAATGTTTTAAAATATAATAAATTTTTTATATATAATTATTTTATATTATTTTATATTTCAAACAATAACGATTCGAACACGAACGAACGCATCACTGTTCGTGTTTCGTTCGTTTAACTAACCGAACGAAAAAAATTTGTTTGCGTTTGTCTCGTTTACTTATCGAACAAATCAAACACGAACTCATTGACGAACCGAACACGAACTGTTCGCGAACAACGAGCTTTTTTGACAGCCCTAACTCCGCCCCCAGAGTCTCAGCCGTTGTTTTGCTTTTCGGTTCCCAGCACTGTAAGCACGAACTTTGGTGGTGAATTTTGTAAAAGATATCAGTTCATGTACAATATCCTGGAGATACATAGAAATGCGAGGCAAAACACTGCTGTGTGATGGCAATCACGTCTAATAGAGCCAAGAATAACTATAAGTTATTGATCTAACAGTTTAGAAGGATTCTTAACTTACTTTAACAAAGAAAATGGTAATATACACAATTATGTAAGGCATTAAGTTTTTTTTTTCCTTCTTTTTTTCTTTAAAAGCATAGAAAATAATAATAATAATAATAATACGGTTGATGTGTGCCAAAAAATTTATGACTATAAAGTGATTATTTAGTGTCCTATTTTTACATGGAAATCCAACAAACACACAGTTAATTGAAATGACAGATAGAGACATCATGGGGATTAACTTAGTTAGAACGATCTAATATAAGTTGAGTACACTTACAAGCTCTTATCCCATAGGCGCGAAAAATGTTGCATAATTCCTCGAGTTATAATGATTGTACGCAGAATGATCTATTGCACAATGATCAGAAGTGGTTGTAGTTGGAAGTAGTTGTTGTGGTTTCAGTACTCCATCTTCAAGGTGTGTCGTTGCATGGTGTTCAAATGATAAAATGTTCCGTACGGTGCCTCGTTAAGCCGTGGCCTTTGATTTTTACTCTGCACGGTGCTTCGTTATTCCGCAGCGTATGTTGCGACATAGCAAGGGGCTTCGTTGCAACATGCAAAGGGCAGCCAATGGTGGTCAGCGAGCGGTGGTCGACGGTGGTTGTCGACTACAAGAACGGGAAGCATTCGTCAGATCTTCGATCCGAAACGATATTGAAATTCAGCTCCTTCTTCACAAACAAGCTTCAGGACCAACTCTGAGATTCATAAATTTATTTTTTAACTTAAAATACACATAAATGTATAAATTTATGACCAAAGTGTATTAAATGTAAATATTTTAGTGTTGGTATGGACATGTAAATAGAAAAGAATTATGTGGTCTGTATGTAAATTTACTTCTGTTGATGTTCATTTATTGGCATTGCATAATTGAGAGGTTATAAATATGTCTTGTGGCTTTTTCAATGCTTTCGTTTTCGTGGTTGTATTTTTTGACGTGCATAGTTGTGGACTTGTCGGCGGAGGAATCAGGAATGAATGCTTGATTATTATGTGTGGTGTGGAGAATAATTTAAATACGGAAATGAAAAAAATAAAATCCATATAATATGAAGCACTTTTTTTTTTCAAAGGATTGCTTGATTGTAAATATTAAAAATATAAAATGAGAAACTGCAAAAAGTTAATTTTTTTTATATTTGGTTTAAAATAAATTAAATAAATTGTTTGAATGGGAAACTTGGAAAATCCTGAGTTTTTTTTTTTATAAATTTAAAATTCAAATTAATATGAATTTTAAATACACAAAACGTAACTTCTTTCTCATTATTAATGCTCTTTGACACTGATGTGTATCTTAAGTAAAATCTTACTATCTTCCCATGGCCTCCATCAAATTGAAATATATGGGGGATTTTTGAGCTTACTATGTTGTTCGAGCAATAAAAATATTCAATTTTAGCATGCTTGATAGAAGGCAACCTTGCAATGCCCAGTAAGGTCTTACAAATATCATTTATATAATACATGAATTTGAACATGATAGTTAGCCTAGACGAAGAATGATTATCAAGCCTGAGGCCTAGAAAAGGAGCTACAATTTGATGGGTGTGCTGGAATGAAATTCTTCTAAGAGAAAAAAAATTAATACAAAACTAAATAAATAATTAGGCTATATTATGGAAAGTGTGTGTGTGTGTGTGTATGTTTTTTTTTATTACTTTTTTTTTAATTTTTGTGTCATGGGTGACTTCTTCTTAGAAACTCTGTAGTTAAAGTTACTCATAATAAAATATTCTTGAGATGTGTAATTTTTTAAGAATTTTAAGATCAGGCTAAATTATGCTCTACGGGAGTCATACAGGTTAGACCAACCTAAATTATGCCTCATTATCCTTTTGGTTGAGAGTTAGAATAAGGACTCATATCATGTTCTAACTTATATAAGATATTGAGATAGACCTTAGTAGCCTTTACTCACCTTTTTTTTTTGTTTTTTTAGACAATACCCACTATAACCTGGAGCACTTTTGACCTAGTAAACTTCCATAGGTTCCTAAGGAGATTGAGATGACCAACCAACCCATGACTTGTCGACATAAAAAATTTGGATGACCCAAATACCTTCATGATTTTATCAGTTTAATTCTACCATCTTATATGACATTGATGTTCCATTATGGTAAAGAAAAAATTTGTTTTTTAGATGTTAAGATCATGAGACAATAAAAGACCCATTAAGACCCTAAAATTTCTTAGAGCTTATGTGCACCATCTAGATTAGTCAAACCTAACCTAGTTAGCATTAGGCTAAAGTGGACAAAATTTAATCAAATTATTTCATGCATAGTTTAATGTTAACTTATGTATAAACCATGACATGCATAATTCACTAATAATGATCATCACTTACTTAAGGGATCATATGAACTAATTAAATTAAGTTAAGCTTCGTTAAACTAAACCCTAAATGATATGATCAGAGGCATGACCCATTAAGTAATAATTTTGGCTCGCTAATAAAACATATAACTCTATATAGTAAATCTAAAGCTTTCTTTATTTCATTATCTTAATAATTATACATTATCTATATTATACCCTAGTTGATCCAACTTAGTCATGTTTGATCAACTTGGCACATTTAACCCATTAAGTTATGATTGGGCCCATTGAGAAAATTTAAAGCATGGATCCTCCTATTTTTAATTGACATTTATCATATGAGCTCAAATCAAACCACATTTGGACCAATTAGTGCACCTAGCCCAAGCAATTCAATGTTAACCCATCTAGCCTAATTGAGTGCATATAGCCCAAATGGATACAAATTAAAAGCTAATTAGACATCGTTAAATGCACTAGATTCAGAAGTAGTCAATGAAATGCTTAATATAAATGGTTCTTCTTGTGGTTTTAGTTTCGTATTAATCCTATGGTTATTTCCCATCAGCTCCTTTAGACTTAAGCTAGACTTTCTTAAGCCACATTTGGGCTTTATAATAGCTTTGAGTAACTCAACTTATGCATGAAAACTAATAAACCACATAAATTCAATGCCAAATCAGTTAAAGTAGCTTTAAGATTTCCTCCCATCTATATAAGAATAAGATTTCTCCTTTATGTAATTCTTTTCTTTATCATCTATAGCTTATAAGCAATGCGGTGAAGATGGTAATTAATGGATGTGTTAACAAAAAAAGTATATCATCTATGTGCTACACACAATCCCCTTTTATTCTTAAGCATCATTATGCATTCTTCATTCCCATTAAAGCTTCATAATAATTCTCTTCTCCTTAAACCTTTTGTGCAAAGATCAATGAGCTCCAATGATTTGATGAGATAATTTGGTTAACAAACTAATCATAAGGGAACAAAGTTTAGAATATCTCCACATAAAATTCTCTCTAAGATGATGGTTCTACTAGCATGAATTGATAAAAAAATAATTATGTTCAGGTAATTCAACTTGATCATTAGCCTTAATTTTCTGATTGATCATTCTTGGGTGTACACACCGTGGCCTACTATAATACATATATCCTCATACTTTGACATGATCTCTAGATTAAGAATGAGCTCTTGCTTTTCAATATTTATAGTGTATAGCTAGAGATGATCATTAAAAATTTGGATGAGGTGTGATAAAATTCTTCTATCCCAGCCTTAATAACCTTTTTTTATGGTGAGGTGGAGAAGAAGGTCTCAGTTGTTCAAGATGAGTTGGAATCTGTGTGCTAGTGAAAAATATCATGAGAAAATTAATATTATGAAGAAAGAGATTTTTATGATCAACAATAAATTAAATGATCACATAAACAAATAAAATGGATTCAAGTGGTATTTTAGGTTCATGTTACTATTAGAATTTTTCCAGCTGCTTCTAAGTGTTGGTATGTGAAGGAAGGTACGACCTTATTATGTTGTTTGCTGGGTTGCATCTTTGATTCGTTATACTATATAAACTGTTATGTTGTTTGATGTGAAGCAAGAATAGTTATACTGTATAAACTGTTATGTGAGATTACAGTCATGGTTCCCTGTCACTGTTTCAATGCATTCCCTGTTAGTCCCATTTGGTGTATGAAAGCAAAGAGTCCCTGTTAAAATTGTTTAGCTGCACCATTTATATTGATCAACTCCTATTATAACCTGAAAATATTTGTTTGGTCTTTTCGATTTGTTTGGTAATAGTGGCAAAGGTTATATTATTGAGGAGACAATGTTTACTTTCTGTTTTATATCAGTCTAGTTTTATATCAGGAAATAGTGGCAATAGTTGAGGAGGCAATGTTTACTTTCTATTTTATATCAGCAATAGTGACAATACTTGAATTATGATAATGGCAATAGTTTCAATGTTTAGCTGCACCAATGGTTATAGCATATGCAATAGTGGCAATACTTGAATTATGGTCTACCGGCTCCGTTGCTCACGTCACGTCAATCTCATAGCTCTCAGAGACAATTCTACGATTGAGTCAAGGGTGTTTCTTCTCGTTGTGGATTCTTCAGGTGGGCTGACAGTCCCTCCTATTAAACTGCCAGCAGTCATGGAATCTGGTGTTTTCTCATGTTGACAGTGCATATGAGGACATGTGTAGTCAGAGTCTGAAATTAAATATTTTAATATTTCTCATTATAGTTGTACTTGTATTTGTATATTTGTTATTTCTTCTAGTACTCACGAGAGTGTGAGAACTGTATGTCATCTTTTAATACTCATCTGTGATGATCGTATGCTTCTGCACTATATGCTTATGTTATACCAACAAGCTATTCTGAATAAGCTGCCCCAAACAGTTTTATCCGGCAGAGGCAGGAATGTCATTTAACCACCAATAAGCTAATCTGAATAAGTTGTCCCAAACAACAAGGCAGATTATCAGATTATCAGAATAATCTGCTTATCAGCAGATTATAAATAATCATTAGCTGCGTGAAACCGACCCTGAGTGTCAACAACAGATAGTTAATGTTGGCAAATAACACTTGATAATTTTGAATCTCAAAACTCTCTCTTTTAAATATTTTTTTTGAATGGGTAAATTTGGGTCAATATACAGTATTTTGGAAGAGAGATTCATACCATTTTCAACCTAAATTAAAGGGATATTTGCAAATATATCACACAATTCTTTTATATTTACATATCTACACCTGAACTTTGATTTTAATATTCGTAATACAGAATTTTTGTGTCAACTGTCACTATTATTAACTTTAAAAGTGAAATATACCTTTCAAAACATGGTTAAAGTTAGACAAATATAAAAATTAAACTTTAGGCGTTAGATATGTAGATGATAAATACACAACAATTGTATGGTATGTATGTAAGTCTTCTTATATTAAAACACTCATGTGAAGTGAAAGTTAATCTCTTGATCAATAAAGTTTTCTTAGACATGTTGGTGTCTTAATGATACCAAAAAATGATAATTTTCAACTTGTTGAATTCACCTGATTGAATATATATATATATAAATC
>NW_018164478.1:2985701-3002211 GCF_001263595.1 Phalaenopsis equestris | reverse complement strand
TATATATTGTTATATATATATATATATATTGTTATACGATGAATTTGCTGAAAATAAAATTCAAATAGTCCTAGAGCTGTTTTCAAAATTTATAATTTGAATATCTGAGGTGCTTTAAGATCTAAAAATTGAGTCAAATTATAGTGTACATAAAATAAATTTTATAGTGACATATCACTTATAATGAGAATCCAATCTAATGGAAGGACTCCCTACAACAATTTTAAAGTTAACCATAATCATATTTTTTTTAATTATAAAAAAAAATCATTATTAATAATATTAAAATGGTGAGATTAATTGAATAAAAGTATCTTTTAATCATATATATATTTTTAATTTTAATTATATTTTCTAGTGAGTAATTATTAATGCAGTGAATAAAATCATTTCGTAAATAAAATTTGTAATTTAATCATATTTTATAAACTTATGATTAAGATTTCATTATAATCTATATATGTAATGACATCTCAATCAAATATAAGATTCTGTTTGAAACACATATAAAGGAATCGAGCCAAACAGAGCTTGATCAAACTTGAGTTTATTTGCCCAAATCTTGTTCAAGGGCGAGCTCAAGTCGTGTTGCTTGATTTCAGTGTCATGGCAATGTTCAAGTTTAATTTTCATTTTAAATTATAGATGCTTGAGCATCTTCTGAGCTTATTACATTAGCCAATCAGATCATGAGAGCATATTAACAATCAACACTATCACATAGCTTATTAGTTAAATAAATAAGTATTAATTTTAAAAATTATAATCAAGGCATAAATGAGCATATTATTAAATATTAATTAAATTTCTGAATAATTAAGTTTATTCGTAAGCTTTAAATGATATTGCTCATGACAATATATAAATGAAGTAACAAAATATTCAATTTTATTTATTATTCAATTAAATATTTAAGTTATGATTTAACTTATCAAGTACATTGAGTTGTTTATAACCCTAATTAAACTATCATACTAGGTTGAGAGTGACTCATGCCACCTTAGAGAGTGATAAATTTGCCTTTAAATTGGGATAGCTATTAGACTTTTTCTTTTTTGAGAAAGTAGAGTCTTTTGGGCAATATGCATAATTAGAACCCACAATCTCACTATAGGAAATTAACCCTCAATCTTGGTTAAGTGTGCATGACTATTGAACATATTTGATTAATCTCAATCATTTGTATTGATTCAACTAATCGAATCTCTCTAATAAATCTACTGTTTCCATCAACATATCCACCATACACATGATAATAATTTCATAATGATTTTTGCAAAATCTCAATCAAGCCCTGATTGAACCATCTGAACTTGAATAAAAACATAACTAGCTAGTTTCGACCACCCAATTCACTGCAAAATGATTCATCACTTCTGATCCAATTTAGTTATGTAAGTAACAACACAAAAAATTAAGTCCAAATATATTTTTTTACAAAAATTTTGCGAGAATAAATTTCAAAGTTATATATCTATTACAATATGAATATTATTTAAAAAAGGTCGATCAAATAATATATTATATTTATTTTAAAATAAATTTAAAATTATCATTACTAAATATTGATCACTTATTCACTTTAAAAAAAAAAACTAATAATAAAATAAATATAATTAAATAAGACCACCCGTCCAGCCCTTTTATCTATTCGCCGTTTTATCCATTCATCGATTTCAGGAACTGAGGACAATGGACGGATGTATATTCGACCATACTTTATTGATTAATAGTGAGGTTTTTGTTTTTGGCCATCGCATACTATACTTTATAAGTTTGTGATCCAATATTTAAGAAAGAAAATTAATCAAGAGCCCACTTGCTAGTAAGAAAAGATCGTTTATAGCCAATTGAATAGAAGAGATTATATTCTTTCACGATCACGAGTTCAAAACACAAAATATTTTATCCAAACAAAAAGACATAAAATATTACTCTATACTCCCAATTAATTACATCCATACCACACAATTCTTCTAAACTTTAATTCAATGTTTTTATATATCTATTATCCTATTTATGCATGAAAAAGGCCTATTTCGGTTCTTAAAAGTTAAAATAGCTGTATTTTTTTATGAGAAATAAAAAAATTTGAACGTTATAAATATGAAAATCAAATTTTAGGTGGTAGAAATAAAAAATACGTAAGGATTGGGAAGTTATGCATGTAAATGCCCAAAAAAAAACCTCTACCAAGTGAATTACCAGTATTGACAGGGTCCTCTCTCTCTCCTTTCTCTTGCAGATTGGCTTCGGAGAGGACAAAGAAGCAAAGCTCGCCCGTGACCACTGCATGTGACGAGAAGAGGAGAAGTTTAGCCTCACGGCTCCCACAAGCCCCCACTCACGTGTCGACTTCCTTCCCATTTCTTCTCTCTTCCTTCAATTTCTGCTAATTCAATACATATTTATATTAAATTAACCTGTCTCCTCCCCTTCGTAATTTGGGCTTTCGATTCCGTAGATTTGTTGATTCTGCTATACTATCATGCTACTGAAAAAGACACAACAAGCTCAGGCTGCTTGTGAGCTTGGGCAGTTAAAGTCGAATTCTCTGCCACAATGAATCAATTGCTAATCTAAACTTAGCAGAAGAAGGACCTACAAAGAAGGAGAGATGAATATATTTGTACTAATTAAATTGCTATATTATGTTTTACTTGAAAAATATAGCAGCCTAGCTAGCTAAGTTGCTTTGGATGACTAGCTAACCATATAATAGGAGCTTAAATAATTGAAATATGGGCATTGCAAATTATTCTTTACTATAATAAAAAAATAGTGAATGCATAAAAACCCACCTGGCAAGACAACACAGCATTAATTAGAAGCATTCTGCACAAATAAAGTTCATAGGTCGACTGAGAAGATTAACTCTGTTTTATAAATAGTTATTATATGAAAATTACATAGTTAAAGTTGAAAATATTGATATCGAATAATTAGTCTTAGTATAACACAA
This sequence comes from Phalaenopsis equestris, assembly GCF_001263595.1. Taxonomy (NCBI): domain Eukaryota; kingdom Viridiplantae; phylum Streptophyta; class Magnoliopsida; order Asparagales; family Orchidaceae; genus Phalaenopsis; species Phalaenopsis equestris. The sequence continues at coordinate 2,999,249 of NW_018164478.1, read as the reverse complement.
TATAGGTAAAAAATGCACATGAAAATTGCATTTATATATATATATATATGTGTGTGTGCGTCTATATATTTAGCATTGTGTTTTAGGCACGAGCGGCTTGCCCTGTAGTCTTTGATTCTAGTATGAGAAAACAATAGTAAATTAAATTAATCTTTTATACTGTTTTGATAAATATTTGTGTTAAAAGTTTCTAAAGGGTTTAAGTCAGGCAAAGAATATATGCCCAACCGTTGTCCGTTGGCGTTGGGATAATGGGAACAAAGAATTCCAACTAAAAAACCAGAAGGAATAAAAAGAGTATGAGCAAAATCAATGACAACTATAAACCGCTGAAAAAGATTTCATCAGCAATAAAAAGATAAACGGCTATGCGAAAAAGATTTCATCATGTGAACCACATCTTTTAGAGTGTCTTGTTTAGCACTGCTGACATGAGAATTCTGATGCATCAAATGTATATTTTTATTTTAAAACATATAATTAAATTTAGTAAGCTGTATTATTAATAAAAGTCACTTCATAATTTTTTTACCTCAAAATTTTGACACTTGCTTAGTCATTTCAATTATATCTGATTATTATGAATCAAACTGAAAAATACATAAAAAATATGTGCCCAATAAATATTAAGCTACTAAAGTGCTTTCAAATGATCCAATATATATATAATGTACTAAAATATTGGAATGTCAGGCCGCAATCCTGTGGTTCCCTCCCTCCCAGTCCCACAGCGACGAGAGCTATTTAAACTGTTAACAATTCCCTCCTCTCCTACCAACTCATCATCTTCCCCTTCCTCACTTCCTTTCTCTATAAAATGCTGCTCAATGCAACAAACGCCATTAAACCAAATATTGCCAAAAGACAGAAAGACATGGCTGGATTCAGCCTGAAAGCCGTTTTGTCAATCCTGCTACTCATTCTTCTCATGCTCTGCCATAGCTTTGAAGTCTGCGAAGCAAGAAGAGGCAAGCATTGGAGGCAGAAGAGGCTTCCAGCTTCTTCTTTAACAAAGAAGAAAGGAAAGGGGCAAGGTGGCGGCGGCCCCGGCCACAAGAACCACCACGGTGGCAGCGGCGGTAAGACTAATCCGGCTCCCATGCCAAGCCCGAGCCCAAGCCACAATTCAATATACGACGTGCTTGATTTTGGGGCTAAAGGGGATGGGGTGACTGATGACACTAAGGTGGACAACATTTATCTCTTTGGCATTCTTCAATGATTTTCCTTTTTCGTTACAGAGGCACCATATCTTTCTGTATTTGTTTGCGCAATCTTTTTAAATTTTAAATTATTTTTTTTTTTTTTTTAATTCCGTTGGTTTTGTTTGTTTTGTCTGCGGAGATTGAAAATTTTGTTTGCATGCACGTGAAATTAAAATAATTATTAACCAATTAAACGGTTCCAAGCGAAATATTATTGAGGATGGCAGTACTCATATTATTGGAAAGAAAATTAATGTTTAGAAACACATTATGCGTACTTTTAACTACTTAGTTCTCTAGTTCGCATTTGAAGCTTCCAAAAAAGGAAAAAAAAGAAGAAAATATATGACACCGAATAAGTGGGCATGACGATGTTGTGGATCGTATCATCTCACATAATACAATTCAGTCTCCGAACATCCACACAACGCCCATAATGTTTTGTTCTAAAGAATAACTTTTTAAAAGAAAACTAGATGATTTTTACATAAAAATCACAACTTTTTCTTTCACAAAAACAGTAAAAAAAAAATCAAGAGTAGTAAAATGTCTACTTTTCTAGTTCTAAAAACAACCCACGTCAAACCAGAGGACTTATCCTCTTCAATTAAGGAACCCGAATTGAAATGCCGGATGCGCTTTTGAGCATTAGCTTTATCATAATCGTCAGACCCTACTTTTATCGGGTAACTTCTCTTGAATACTAACACTAATCGCTTATCTCAACAAAGATTACTTTTAGTTTCAATTTTTTAGTTATTAGAAGTTTCTGTTTCTATTCTTTTACTTTAAATTATTTTATATTACTGTCATAGTATCACATTTCCGTTCATACCACTCAATTCTGTATTTACATATCTTACAAGTAAACTTTAATTTTTATATACATGCCACATTACCTATACATGAAAAAGGCGCACTTTACTTTTAAAAAGTTAAAATGATGATATTCTTTGTGATATGAGAAATTTTGATGCTATAAGTGTATAAAAAAAGTAAAGTGTAGGTATTAGACATGTCAAAAAATACATAGAAATTGTGTGGTATGTAGGTTAATGCCCCTAATACGAAACAAATTAGCGGTGAAACCAACAAAAATTTTCAATTATGTTGATAATAGAAAATTGTCCCCTCACCCGAGGGCAACTAGAGAAACCCATACCATAAAGCATTAGCAACTATTCCTGCGATTAAATCAGAGCAGAGCTTTGAAGTTTTTAATTCCCTCTTCAGTACATATAAGTTATTAGTTCTTACAAGTAAACAAATATCTCTCTTCCCCGCATCACCATCTTTCAAAAGTGCGTATAGTAGCAGTAGAAGAAGAGCGTTGCAGTTTTATTGACTGGAAAATGACAGTGCAGGCATTCGAAGAGGCTTGGACTGCGGCCTGCCAGGTCGAGGCATCAACGGTGAAGATTCCGTCAGATTATACATTCCTTGTCGGCCCGATCTCCTTCTCGGGTCCTTACTGCCAACCTAACATCATATTCCAGGTATAATATTTGAGGCTCAAAGGTAGCTAAATACCCATTCCACCCAAATCTTTATACGTACATTAAACATTTTCTTGAAAATGTATATTCACTTTAAGTTAAGGTTACTGGTTTTTTTATATGCTTGAGAAATTAGAGAGTTATACAAGTAAATGTAAGGACAGAGGACTTTAGAAATGTAAATATATAAAAATTTGTGTTATGTATGTAAATATCCGAAAAAAAAGAAATTGCAGCCTAAAATTCTTGAAAACTATGATGTATTATGGATTGAAAGGCATTTCAAAAACCAGCAATGTAATGAAATACACGTGATCAACTTTCCAGGCAAGGCTATATGACAATTTAGCGAGCCCAGGAAAAAAGGAAAAACCGTAACGGTTAATTGGAATTTTTTATTACGCCCGTTGGACATGTGACTGCCAACTGCTAACTGATTTCTGATGTGGAATGATTTCAAAATGAGTGGCTATAGCAGCTGCCGGCATGTGAGACCGCAGCAGCTGAGTGAAGAATATAGTAGCTGGCAAAGATGTCTTTCAGGAGTTATCAGAGAAACACATATATGCACTAATAGTTAAAGGTGTAATTTTTCACGGTGATGATGCGTGAGTTTGAATCGTGCATGTTGCTTTTTGGGCTCACCTTTCCCTGAAAAAAAGAAACATATATCTTTCCCAATGTAAAAATAATTATCTACCCATCAATAAAAAATAAAGGGGGTTCAATCTCTTATGTATTTACACTATGGCGGTATTTTTTATGTGAGAAGAAATTTGGGGTGGTATAAATGTAAAAGGTAAATTTTAGGAGTTAGATATGTAAATGCATAGGAATTGAGAGATATATATGTAAATGCCCAAAAAATAAATAAAAATATAACTGATAATCACACCTGATGTTTGTATCTTTCCTTTGTTGCAGCTGGATGGAACAATCGTTGCACCTACAAATTCAAAAGTTTGGAGCCCTGGACTGCTCTGGTGGATAGAATTCACAAAGCTAAAGGGAATCACAATTCAAGGTCGTGGCACCATAGAGGGCAGGGGCAGTGTCTGGTGGACCCAATCAGAACCCGACAATGAACCTGTAAGCCTCAGGCACCAGATTATTGCATTTTGAGTTGTGATAGATAGTTCGTCTGAATTCCACTCACAAAATTCTTATCAATGACTGCTGTAGATAAATGAGCAACTTGGCATGAAGATGCCCAGCATCAAACCAACAGTAAGCCACAGAAAACAAAACATTTTTTTTTTCTCTTTTTGTATATAACATGACCTGAATACGATCTTCTTCAGGCATTAAGGTTTTACGGTAGCTACAATGTAACGGTGACGGGCATAACCATCCAAAACAGTCCTCAGTGTCACCTCAAGTTTGACAATTGTGAGGCTGTCCATGTGTTCAATATGTCTGTCACATCCCCAGGCGACAGCCTCAACACCGATGGAATTCATCTTCAGAACTCAAAAGATGTTGCAATCCACCACTGCAACCTGTCCTGCGGTAATTCCGTAGCCTTTCTGGACAATAATGAAATATCTAAACTTTAAAAGCATTATGCTTTACAGCGCATCTCCCAACCTACAGAATGAAGTTAATATATAGATGTGAATATATGTGAAAATTACAAACATTGCTTGATGGTATAATTCAGTAGGTTGCTTTGCTACTACTGTGCACCAGACAAATAAGCATACCATTTAAACTTTATAACTACTAACATATCTTATTGTATACACTGTATGCTCTTACATAAGAATTGTTCGTTGCATTTTCCTGTTTCAGGTGATGATTGCGTATCAATGCAGACAGGATGCAATGGTGTGAAAATACATGATGTAAACTGTGGACCTGGCCATGGGATCAGCATCGGAGGTCTTGGAAGAGACGACACCAAAGCATGCGTATCTAATATTACAGTGCAGGATGTCAACATGTATGGAACCATGACAGGCGTCAGGATCAAAACCTGGCAGGTAAAATGCAGCTTTTACTTACTGAGCACTGATATAACCTGATGACTAAACCACTTCCAAAAATATTCATTGCAGGGTGGTTCAGGTTCAGTACAAAGCATAAGATTCTCAAATATCAGAGTTTCAGAGGTGCAAACACCTATAGTCATCGATCAGTTCTACTGTGACAGAAGTTCCTGCAAGAATCAGACAACTGCAGTAGCATTATCAAGCATTGCATATGAGAGCATCAAGGGGACATATACTGTAAAGCCTGTGCACCTAGCCTGCAGTGATAACACTCCCTGCTCCGACATCAGCCTGACTGAAATAGAGCTCCAACCCATGCAAGAGCATTATCACATGTACGATCCATTCTGCTGGCAGGCTTTTGGAGAATTGTATACACCAACTGTCCCTCCAATTCCCTGCCTGCAGAACGGAAAGCCAACAAGCAACCGCATCCTCTCCGATCATGATGTCTGTTGAAGTGCATGAGAAACATGGTGTGTATTAGGTGTGGCTGTGAAGCTCCCAACCCCCTTTACATAATGTCCCGGGGAATACAGATACATTGTATTTACAATAAGGACATCTATGCCGATTGGCATGGTGGTACTTAAGAGGTTGAATCATTTGTATGGTTCCAGTATCTCTAATGTGCTGCCCAGAAGGTTGCTTACTGGTGCTTATTGGCAGCTCTGTGGATGTCTTCATGATTAAATATTGGTGGGTTTTGTCAATTTGTCAGTTGTACAAAGAAATCAGTTTAGTATCACTACTACCTTGTACCATCATATAGAACTATGTCCTTGCGCTTATAGTACTAGCCTTGAATATATTTGGAATTGAGTAATTACTCAACTCTTCTAGTAACCAAAGATAAGACAAATGTAAAATGTATTGCAAGAGATTCCTGACTTAATGTTAAAAATACGGCAAAAGAGCTATAGCAAAATTCAATGATTGACAGGTAACCCTCGTCAGGAATAACTTTTGATACCAGCCACACAAAAGTGCTAAAAGGCTAAGCTTGAGTCTAGTAAGAAAATTTGGAAAATAAACCTGAAATGATTACAAAAAAGTGAACTTTTAACTAAACGAGATTTAAGCAGCAGAAACAGATAGCATCTAACATAGGGCTCATTTTATCGAATCCTAGTGTGTTAATTCATCCATAGAAAGTCACCTGACAAAACAAAGCTTAGCAATCATCTCTGTTCCCTCATCAGCTGCTTTGATTATTTTCCTCTAGCATTTCATTACAGCAAAATTGCAAGGGCCACCATGCGGAAATAGCATCCCAAGCTTTCCATCATTCATAACCTTACTATTATTATGTTTTATTCTTATTGATTTCATCACATCCAAGTGATACTACATTAAACGCATTTCAACTATGTAAATTTTCCAGATGAGCAAGTTCCTATCAGAAATCATCCAAACAGCGCAAAAAGACAACTACATGGGGGACTTCTACAAATTTAAAATTCAATATAGATCATCAGTGCCAATACATAACCAATAAATATTTAGCCAACACATCTGAGTTAAAAAATTTGAACATCCGTACTGTCCATACATCAAATTAAATTTTATTACTAGTACGATGTGTCTCGTCGAATTGTAATTTGCAAAGCCAACCGTCAAAATAATGATAAATATGGAGGTGACTCAAGTGACTCCCACAGGAGACACCCCATCTTAAAAACAAGTCACAATAGGGTAAGTAATAAACTCGGTAGGATGTACCAAACTTTGGAATATATGCCAGCAAGTTAACTAAATTCAATATGCTTGATACTGAATAATAAAATTATACCACAAGCATGCATAACCATGAAGAACAATATTTAAAAAAGGCATTCTTGATGCAAAAAAGCATTTTTTACTGGAATGGGTGCATCAATGGTAGTCATAATAAGAAGTATAAGCAATTATTAATCAATGTCATGCTAATAATATCAACATAATAAATGAATCAATTTGCAAAAAATAAAGCAACAAAAATCAGTAAATAAGGCCAACCAAAGCTAGCAATGGGAATAAACGCTTAAATGAAGAGGAAACCTCTCTCAATTAATAAATCAGTATTAGCCTAAGAAACATAGAGCTTGCCAGCTGCTCTTAGTGAAGTAGCAAAGGAAATACTTAAGGATTCTAAATTTATAATAAACATTACTTTTGGGAGAATGACTAGCTATGCTAAGGAAAAGGCCGGACTCTATTATTTTGACAATGGTTTTGATGGAAATAGACAATGTCAAATTATATGTTTAAATTCTAATTTGATTTCCAAAGGCTGATATTATACTATGGTATTTTAGGTTAGGCCATCTTAGTTTTCAATATTAAAAATTATTGTTTCTCAGTTTACTTCAAAATAAAAATTTATCATCCTTCCAATGTGAAGTCTGTTGGTTTTTCAAACATCATTGTGCATCTTTTTCTCCCCAAATTTACAAGCCAGCTGCACTTTTTACTATGATTCATAGTGATATTGGGATCCTTGTAAAAAACATACACAATCTAAAATATACTTTATTATCTTTACTGAATCACACGAGATTAAGTTGGTAAATTTAATGAATGAAAATTTTGAGGTGGAAATAGTTTTTAAAAATTTTTACACCATGATACATAATTTTAAAAAACTATTCAAATATTATGAAGTGATAATGGTCGCAAATATTTCAAAAATATTTTAAGACAAATTAAAAAAAAAAAGTTAATTGAAGCTTTTGTTTAGACATCCCACAATAAAATGATATGATTGAAAGAAAAAAACAATGATTGGAAGTAGCTCGAACATTGTTATTTACAAATCAGGTGTCAAAATATTTTTGGACTGGACCTATTCTTACTGTTACATTTCTCATTATCAGAACAACAAATAACATTGTGAACATTGGAATATCTTTTGATGTTTTTCAAAAATTTTGTCTATCACTTATTTTCTTCTGATTTACCTTTAAGAATATTTGGGTATATTATATTTGTTCACAATCATAATCATATTCAAGAAAAACTTGAACCTCAAGTTATATAATATAAGTTTGTTAGTTATGCTCCCACCCAAAAGTGGTATAAATATTTTGATTATATTTCCGAAAAAATTATTTTCATAGATGTCACTTTTTTTAATTATAACCCTTTTTTTATCTCATCTTCGAGGGCGGAGGGAAGTGTGACAAAGATTCGACTAACAATTTTCTTGACATTCTTCAAATCAAAGACTCACAAAATAATATCTCTTTAACAAATTTTTTTTTTGGTGGGGGTGGGGGGGGGGACGGACAAAACAAAGATTTGACTACTGATTTTCATGACTTTCTTCAAATCAAAGCTCATAAAATAATATCTATCCAACATTGATTGTTCAACTTGAAATTCAAGCTATATTATATGAGGAGAAAGTGAATCGAGTTTTTTAAATATTGAAGACGATACAAATTTTTCTATAATGTAATCTCATGATGTTCACAATCCTATAAAAACTAATGAAGAGAAAGCAGAAAAAAAACTATGAAATTGATACCATTTGACAATTTCTACTTGCGACAAAGGATAACTCCAAAGAAAGAGTCTACGAAACATTTGCATTGCCCATAATCGATGAATTCTCCAAGTAATGTCCTCACTGAGTTTTTACCCAATGATCAGTCAACTTCATCTTCGAGTTCTGAGTCTTTTAGTTCTGAACCTAAGATGATATAGCTGAAGAGAATTCTTGAAGAGTTATGGATCCCGATACACATGCCAATGAAGTTGTCCTGTGACATTAAAGTTGTCATAAGCATTGCAGAAAATCCAATGCAATATGATCACACAAAACATATGGAGATTGATAGCTACATCATAAAAGAGAAGATTGATTGTGGAGTTATTTGCATACCTTTCACCCCAACAGTGCAACAAATAGTAGATATTTTTACCAAAAGACGAGTGTGAGAATAACATGACTTTTCTGATGAGGTGATCTTCCTCTGCTATTTATCTTATAACCGAGTCTTAGGAAACCAAAGAGAAATAATTATTTTGCCCTTACAAAAACTACATCAACCATATGCCCCCTTCCATTTGATTTCAAGAAAATGATAAGAGTATCAACATTAAGTGACAAAATATTACAATGTTAACTAGGAAAGAGATTAAGACAACAAAATATTAGTCTCATGCTACAATATTTTCCTTGGCAGAATTTGATATTTTGGAATGATAAGAAGAAAAAGAAAACATTTCAATGTCAAAGGTTGAGATTGAATATAAAGTATTTTCTTCTACAGTTGTAAGAATTATTAGGATACAACATATTTTGCAATTGTTCAAATTACCATTGAACAAGCCAGCTGTGTATTTAGAGACCAAAAATACCGGGTTGTGACCAATAATCTAGCCTTGTATGGTCAATCAAAACAAATAGAGATCAGAGCTAACTTATTTCATCAAAAGAACAAGTGTCGAATATGATGACAAAATGATATTGATCTACGTCTATTATCTGCAAGTAAACTTGATTAAATGCATTGAAAAGAATAAAAGGTGGCGCAATTTCCTGAGAATTTGACTCTGAACATCTCGTTTGCATTAAGAGACCTTATTTGTTGCCCATTTCAACAAATGAAATCTTCCTGATGCATCTGAAATGCATAAACGATCCAAATAAGGCATATTGTATAGCTCAAGTTGTAACACAAGGAGTGAACAAAAATTTTCACACGTAAGGGAGAGATAGAAGTCACAATAAGGTTTGCACACACATATATTCTCAATAAATCAAATCATACACATCTTTTTTGATGCAGCAAGAGATTTAGGACCCATTTGGGGTGGCAGTAGAGGAGCGGGGCGCTGCATTTTTCTTGTGTTTGGGGTGGCGGAGCAACTGCGGTGCCCCGTGTTTTTCCTTAAACACAGGCCGCAGGTTCGGCCCATGGCCCGCTTTCAACTTGGTGCCCTCCTTTGTGATTCCACCCTAACTCTTCTTCCTCCTCGTTTGGCTCTTTACGCAAGGGGTAAGCTGCGATCCTCCCCTCCTCTTCTCCCATGCTAATGACGCTCCCTAGTTCATCCTCCTCTTCTCTTGTGTTTCTCACGCAACGTGGTTCTCGTCATCTCCCTTCTCTGTTAGTTTGCGGTAAGCGCATTTTCTACAATATAAGTGAATGCCTTGTTCGTTGGATTTGTGATATTAGATTTGAAATGTTCTTTGGTGGTAAGGATGTGTGGATTGGATGTGAAGGCTACATGTTCTTGGTGGCCCGATTTTTGGTTTGCTTAGCTAGATGTGAATGCTAAATGTTGTTAGTTGTATGTTGCTGGCAGTGTAGCAGGAGACATACACAGTCTGCATGTTAAGAACAATATAATCATTATATTAATTGTAATTTTAATAATTTTTACTTTTTTTGGCACTCTTGGTACTCCCTTTTAGGTGAGATGTGTATCTAAACTTTTTGTATTATTTTGAAGTGAATTTCTGTTTCTGAAGTATCAAATATATGTCTATGACAGTTCTATTTGAAATAAAATTACTAAACAGGAGCAGAATTGTTATTTGTCCAGAAAACAGCTGTGTGACAGTTGTTTTTAATCAGCTGAAACAAACAGTCAGTCAGCTTCCCAGCAACAGCTTCTTGAGGCAGCTAAACTGCACCTGCCCCAAACAGAACCTTAATTTTGGTCATGTCATCCCAGCTACCGGTACAAGCCTTCTTTGGCATGGTGGAAAGGCCATGCATGCTGCATAACACTCTCTTCACGATAGATGATGCTAAACTCACCATAAAAGCTGGACAAAATAATGTCGAGATCTAATTAACACAATGAAATTGAAAAATATTGAACCAAAGTTGTACAAATAAGTCCAAAATAATACCATAAAGTGCACATAAACTCATGTAAATGAGAAAAATAACTAAAGAAAAATGCACTCACTAAACATTGTTGGATGACCAATGAGCACAAGTGACACTTAAGGTGTGCAAAATGAACTGATAAGCATGCCTAATAGCATGTAAAACGAAAAAAAAAAACAACAAAATTTGCACGATCAAAAAGCTTCATGTGCATTCTAATGATAATGCAACGGACACAAGGCAAAATTGAACCTAAAAAAAAATAAATAAACATAGGAAAAGCATATATTGTCAGTGTTTATATTTTAATCCACCGCACCAACAAAGGCACATATAGGTCTTCAATTTACCAACAAAAAGAAAATATGACAAGATTTTCCCACCATACTAGCAAATGTATGTACAATTACTTAAATTGTAGTTTTTTCCCTATCGTGCTAAGAAAAGCACTACAAATACTTATAAATTTTATATTTTATATATTAGAGCACAAGGAGGTGTTGACGGTGATGATAAAGTGCACATAAACAACTAAAGTGCACATAAACTCATGTAAATGAGAAAAATAACTAAAGAAAAATGCACTCACTAAACATTGTTGGATGACCAATGAGCACAAGTGACACTTAAGGTGTGCAAAATGAACTGATAAGCATGCCTAATAGCATGTAAAACGAAAAAAAAAAACAACAAAATTTGCACGATCAAAAAGCTTCATGTGCATTCTAATGATAATGCAACGGACACAAGGCAAAATTGAACCTAAAAAAAAATAAATAAACATAGGAAAAGCATATATTGTCAGTGTTTATATTTTAATCCACCGCACCAACAAAGGCACATATAGGTCTTCAATTTACCAACAAAAAGAAAATATGACAAGATTTTCCCACCATACTAGCAAATGTATGTACAATTACTTAAATTGTAGTTTTTTCCCTATCGTGCTAAGAAAAGCACTACAAATACTTATAAATTTTATATTTTATATGTTAGAGCACAAGGAGGTGTCGACGGTGATGATATGATGATTTCGGCGAGAAGAAAATACACAATATATATTTTTTTCCTTTTTTAATAATAATATATATTTATATATTTAAATATATAAACATGAAGAGGAAAAGTGAGAATAGTTGTTTGGTGGCCGAGGACAGCTTCCGACAGAGAAGTATGAGCAAATAATGCGACAAGGAAGTACTTGTGTGGATTGAATATGAAGAAAGTTACGAAAAGGAGAATGGAGACTTATGCGAGGGATTGTTGTCTCTGTTGTGTCAAACAAAAGGCAGACTGGAGTGGCTTAGAACAAAATTGAAGAGATAAGGGGGATTTGGCTAAAATGATTCAAAAATAAAAAATATGGATGAAAGGTTTCATGTGTGACTTAGGACGTGTGACTTAAGACGTGTGACTTAGGACAAGGAGGCGAGTTCGGGCGAGCAGGTTAGAGTGATCTCAGGTTCATGTATGACAGAGGGATGACAACGAGATTCTCTATGTGCCAAAATTAGTGCATTATTTGGCTATAACAAAAAAACCAAACCGAATCAAATTTTATTTAGACGACTTGGTTTGGTTTCAAAATTAGTGGTTTGAATATCTATTTTAATTATGTATATTTTATTTTCATTTTTGGATTGGTTTAAGAATCACAATTTTGGATAAAACAAAAAAATTGATTAAACAGTTATAAATTAAAACCAATTTTGCAATTCACATTTTTTGTTTTGTTTTTTCTTCTCCAGTCGAGCTTCCATGAAAGTAACCAATTGTTTTTCTAATTATATATATATTTTTTACTTCCTCTTATTGTTATCGGTTATATAATAAAAAACTGCATGATATATATAATTTGCACAAATAATTATATGATATAGCTAATGCTGGTTTAACCAAAATCAAACTGAAATAATTGAAATAATTTTTTGTTTAGATTTGTTCGGTTCTGCATTTTATTTGGTCGATTTGATCCAAATTTTTAAAGATCCAAGACCAATTAATTTCACAAATTTGTCATCCAAACCGACCAAATGCACACTCCTAGCCAAACACTGGGGGGAGTTTTGGTTTCGATGAAATGAGAGAAGAGAATCACAGTGAAATGTTGTGTGAAAACAAATATCGTAAGACTTTTGTTAACAAGGAGCGGGATTCAGTATCAATGGAGAATGAAGCTGGAAGGTTGGTTGGAATGGACGTGGTTAAGGTTATAAAAATGGGAAGAGTTTGATGGGAATAATGTTATGGTATCAGGTAATGGTTTCACATTCATGTAGGGACTCAAAAAAATTGATTACATAAAATTTTCTCCAAAGAATAATTTAAAGATTATAAATATCTAAAATTGGCATAAAAATCTAAGAACAAATGAAAATCACAAAATGATTTTGATTTACGCCACAAAAGAAAAACCCAATTATAGTCTTATAGTAGAATGGACCAAATTTCAATCATGCACACAAAATCAAACACAAATATTTAGACGAACAAGACAAGAATATTACAAAAAGAAGGTCTAGGCTTCACATCATTATAAGAAAAAGTTTCTACCAAAAATTACCATCAAGACTTGTACCGCATATGAAAAATTCAAATCCAAATAATACACACCTTCTTGGGAGAAACCATGATTATTTTATGGTAGGAACCATGCTAAATATTTTATTCACTGAAAATAGGGCAGCAATCTAATCATTACATAAGCAAGTATGAGGCCATTTACAAATCAAATTTCACAAAAAGAAATAGTAAAAAAATAGTTTAAATAAGATCATAGAATAAAGTTAAACAAGGGGCATTTACCCTCGGAATCAATAAGTATAACTCTTGGGCTAAAGCTCCTTGGAAATAAAAAATTTGGAACAAGTGACGAATTCCTACAAGCCTTAGAGGCCCTATCTATAATAAAAATTCTTAAAAATTGGTAGACTTATCGAATCACAAAATATAGCTTAAATATATGAGTCTTCAATTCAACAATGTTGAATTTTAATCTGGACAGCAAGTTTCTAATCCTACTAATTCA
>NW_018164478.1:2981589-2985691 GCF_001263595.1 Phalaenopsis equestris | reverse complement strand
GCAGGAATGTTCAATCTCTAGGAAAAGAAACATATATTTTAAATTCTAAAAATAATAGGAAAGATGTAAAAGGAAACCAACCCACCATTTGAATCCAACCACGGTGGGCAAGCCACAAAAAAAACCAACCAACCATTATATATGAGCAACATTAAGGACTCGTTTGGGGCAGCTTATTTGGTGCGGTGGTGTTTTGAAAACGCACCTGGACTGTCTGGGTAAACTGCATTTTGGCAGCTTATCTATTTTCAAAATGCAGAAAACAGTGTTTTCACACCGCACCTATCCAGGTGCAGTGGGAGCTTATTGGCAACGGTCTGGTTTTTCCAAAAAAATAAAAAATTGTAATAGTCACCGCACCTAGCTTATCAGCAGATTATTCAATAAGCTACAGCTGCCCCAAATAGACCCCAAGTCATGAAAAGAAGGAAATAGTAGAGATTCCTACTATAATTAAGAATGAGAAAGCATGTGTAAGAGAATGGCAATTTGTTAGATCCAATCTTTGTTGCAATGTAAATTATGAAAGAAAATAAATAAACAATAACAATAATATTACTATTCATCCAAATTAATGGTTGAATAGAAATAAAACTCCGTATGTATTTTTAAGCATAGAACTACAACAACCACCCTAAAATCATGAAATAAGCAGAGAGTTAGAAGTTGTTAAATTGGGGATTCTGATGAAAGCTAAATCAACTTTCTTACACTAGAGGCAGTAAACTTGGCGACTAAAATTAATCAAAATATTAGATAATAAATCTCATTCTCATAGACATTGTTATTATGAAAATGTTTATAACGAAATGAAATTACAAAACCCAAAAAAAAAAAAAACTAAGAACACTAAAATAGCATCAAAATTCAAAATTATAATGTGCTCAACTTGATGCTCACTTCCTAAATTTGCAAAGAATATAAATCCTCAAATTCCCGCCAAATTATACTTACAAATTGACAAATTTCACAAAAATAGTGTTCTTCTCATTCCATAAAGCATGTGTTTGCCAATGCAAGATGATGGCCTACTGCAAAATTAAATATACCTTTCTTTATTGCCTTTCTATCTTCTATTCTATATCAATCAAAAAATCTATCATAACTCATCCTACTATATCTTATATGTCCAATTAAATCACCTATAATAGTTATAATTCTTCCTCAATTTTTTGTCATATTAGTTCATCCATCTCTTCATAAAATTAATTTTATAAACTATTTTATAATACAATTAGTGAAGAAAAAGCACTAATCACTTTCATAAAGTACTCATTAATAATTAGCTTAATCGCAATACATCTCAATAATTGTATCTTTCAACAATATCTACTAATATCCCAACCACAATCCTTTGTTAATATTTCCAGCATACGATAAGTTATAATGTTTTCCAATGTCAATGAATTTTACTATTCCACTTAGGTTCTTGTAAGCAAGCAACATTATTCTTCTTCTAATACTAAGACCAACAATTTTCTTATATTCATACTCAAAATCTTCAAAAGTCATATAAAAAATCCAATCTTAAATTTATAACAAGTCAACCCACATTTTACACCAAAATCAGGTTTGCATGGCTACTTAAGGGTGACGCCATAGCTAAATATTGCAGAATTTTTAATAAAATCATCTTAATTTATACCATGTCACTTAGGGGTGATGCCTTTGTAAACCTTCCCAACATGTTGACACGAACAAGTTTGGTCATGATGTGTTACTTTTGGAAAACACTTTATAACCAACAAATTTCAAATTTGGATTCATTTCATCACACACAAGCACACACAGACAAATTCATTTAATTTAATCATTGATGATACAAACGCCCGCCCGCACGCATGCACGCACACACATACATACATATTCTTTTAATTCAATTAAGGAAAAATAAGTTACTGATTCTTTTTCATCAAAGAATCAATTTTGTTACTAAAAATTTCAAGGTCGTTCAAAAATATAATTATGCTTATATTTACAAGTAATATAGTCATAATATTCATTATCAGCATATAAAATGCATAATAAATAAAACAAAAATGATAGATTGATTTTTTCAATGATGGGAGTAATAAAAACAAATCAAATCATAGAATAGCAACAAGAGATGACATAGTATATAAATCAATGTAGATATTGTTTCATTAAATGACCATGTGGCCATCGCAGCTCACCAATAGATATCTTTCCATTGAACTCATTTCATAAATATTGGCACAAGTTTTACATTGCATATTTCATAAAAATTGTGCAAAAAGATTAGCACGTCATACGTTTAAAGACCTCATGCAGCACTCAATATAAATGAATGAAGAATGTGGATCCATTAAGTTAACCTAAAAAGTTGGGATAAGACTAATGATGATGAAAGATTTACAATAAATTGGATATTTAATATTATGCATCTGCTAGTATTAAATAATATATATCCAGAGAACACAATATTGACTTGGTTGAGACGGTTATGCACCGGTGATCCATTCCTACAAATGATCAAGTCATGCTCAAAGATGCACCCAAGATGGCCCAGAGAGATAAATTCATAGTGTTAATTTATGCCCTGCAGATTGAGCAATGCAGATATGAATCGATGCAATGACAAAGTAATAAAAAGGAGAAGTACCAAAATCTTGACCACATAGATGAAATAGTTGAAACTAAATATAAATAAAGTAGTTATTTTGGAGGTTTATTGTGCACGAACACGAGGGTTTAAAAGAACTCTTTTTTTACATTTTTAAATTTAGGATTGACTGCCGGAAAACCAAAATCATTATGTCAATTTTGGGGTGCTGGAAATTCATTGACATCAGTTTCAAGTTAGGATTTTGAGACAGAATGTAAAATACGAGGCTTAATAAACTGTCGTAATTTAAATTTTACAGCTCATTATCAAACGAATAAAATCACCTAATTGAACGCTGAATCAAATATTCCCTCAACCAACATCAAATCGTTGTCATAACTTTACAGTATGATCCGCATACTCCTCGATTTTGAGTGATAGATCGAGAACAAATTAGCTGCCGTAATTTCTGCCAAAACCCTAAAACCAATTCAGCATGTCGCAGTAAACTTGAACAAGGCATAGATAAATTTCTCAAAAGCTGTTAGCCGAAAAGATTGGTTGTTTTTAATGGAGAGAGAGCTGGGCGAACCTGAGTAGAGATTGCAAAGGCTCGGCGGCACCATCGGCGAGCTTTGACGTAGTATATAGCACAGCAGCCCGATTAAGCTTCTTGCGCTGGGGCATTGAATCGCATACATCTTCAGACCCACAACGGTGAAATTAGAAACGAAAAAGGTGCATCAAAATTTTGAATTTGAGGGCGGCGTCCGCTCATGATCATAAATATAAAAATCAAAATTTTGATGTGTTGAGAAGAATAGGACGAAGAAAAACAAGAATCGACATAAATCCAGAAGAACACAAAGATTTAACGAGGTTCGGCAAAGATGCCTACGTCCTCGGGAGCAGAGCGGCGAGTTCCTTTCACTATTCAGAAAAGGGTTACAGAATAGAGGGATTACCTCCTGGGGTTACTAACAGGCTTATTTATAACCCCAGGAGTAAACCTAGGCACAATATGTAATTACAACATTACCCCTGTACCATACCGCGGGGCTTTGCCCCCGCACCCCAACCCACGTAACTTCCCAATTTGGATAGATTCTTCCGCTCCGCTCTGCTCCGCTTCGATCCAGCGTCTGTCCCGATATGGTATATGAGCCATACCATAACAAATCTCCACCTTGGCGAATATCCAGCCCCTTAGGAGAAAAATACCTGGGAGTTACACCTGCACCACTGTGGGTTGGGCCACCATGCTTCTCTAGCAACTGCAAACATTCAACAAGTCCAAGCAATACAAGAACTTGTTGATAGTAACTGGCTTGGTCAACATATCAGCTGCAATCTCATGAGTATGAACCTTCTGCAACGGTATCTCCCCAGAAGCAATCAACTCTCTGATCTTGTGATACCTGACATCAATGTGCTTGGTTCTCGCATGGTACACATGGTTCTTAGCCAGATAAATAGCACTCTGACTGTCACAATGCAACTGAACTCCACCTTGCTCAACGCCCAGTTCCTTTACTA
>NW_018164478.1:2944203-2971706 GCF_001263595.1 Phalaenopsis equestris | reverse complement strand
TCTTTCCCATATGTCAGAGTAGTCACCAGGTGTTCATAGGAAGATGACAACGAACATAACAAAATCATCGCTCGATCTTCATCCTCAATACTCACATCAAGCCGTGATAAATCAGTGATTATTTGATTGAAGCCATTAACAAGCTGCGCCTAATCATAACCTTCCTGCATCTTCAGCCTATACAACTTTTGCTTCAGATACAACTTATTCGTCAGAGATTTAGCCATAAATTGAGTTTCCAATTTCTTCTAAACTTCTCCTGGAGATTTCAGATTCATCACGTGATACATAACTTCATCTGTCAGACATATGCGTATCGTCGCTGCCGCTCGCTGTTGCAATTCTTCCCAATCTTCATCCTCCATGGCATCTGGTTTTGCTGCCCGCAGAGCTTTCAAGTTTCCCTGTTGCGCCAACAAATCTTTCACCCTGGTTTGCCACAATCCGAAGTTACCAGTTCCGTCGAACTTCACCACCTCGAATTTCGCACCAGAAAATGCCATCTAAAAATTATTCCTGCAACAAAACTTTTTGCAAAAAAATTCCTCTGCAAAAATCCTTGCTTTTTTTTATTTATTATTATTATTTTTTTAAGAGGAAAGAAGGAATTTTTTTTTTTGAAAAAGAAAATATCCCCCTTAATTAAAGAATTTTTCTTAGTTAAATTTCTTTAATTAAGTTTGCATTAATTAAATGTTTTTAATGAACTTCTCTTTCCAGCTTTGCAACAGCCTTTCACGGGATTCGGAAATTGCTCTTCCCTTTGGAAATTGCTCTTCCCTTTCCAGCTCCAGCCTTCACGGGATTCGAAAATTACTCCTTTGCAGCAGCCTTCGCCGGAGACTGAAATGGAAGGGAGGACACCCCACAACTCACAAGAGCCGAACTCGCGCGAACTCCGATTCGCAAGAACGTCGTCGTCTCCTTCCTGCGACCTTCCCGAACTCGCGCCTCCTCCGTCCGGGAACCGGAAAACTTTCGCGAACAACTCCTCCCTTGCCTGCTCTTCCTCCGTCGCAGAACTTGTCCGCCAAAACGACGAATCCTCCTTCGTCCCTGCGCCGATCTCTTCTCCGCCCTTGAACCTGGCTTTGATACCACTTGTTGAGAAAAATAGGGCGAAGAAAAACAAGAATCGACACAAATCCAGAAGAACACAAAGATTTAACGAGGTTCGGCAAAGATGCCTACGTCCTCGGGAGCAGAGTGACGAGTTCCTTTCACTATTCAGAAAAGGGTTACAGAATAGAGGGATTACCTCCTGGAATTACTAACAGGCTTATTTATAACCCTAGGAGTAAACCTAGGCACAATATGTAATTACAACATTACCCCTGTACCATACCGCGGGGCTTTGCCCTCGCACCCCAACCCACGTAACTTCCCAATTTGGACAGATTCTTCCACTCCGCTCTGCTCCGCTTCAATCCAGCGTCTGTCCCGATATGGCATATGAGCCATACCATAACATGATGTTTAGATATATAAATGCAATATAATTGCATGGTAAATTTCTATATGCCCATATTTTGTTCTAAGATCTCTTAAAATTATTATTTATCAAAAGAAAATTTTATTATCTTGCAATGTTAATTAACCCATGTTATTTTGAATAAATATTTTTAACTCTGTTAATTTTCACTTTTTATGTTTGTTAAGGGTGATAAAGTAAGAAAATAAGGTTTTTGCGTTGCTTGAAGATCTAACACACTCATAGATAAAATAAGAGTTGAATGACATATTAGAATTATCAACTATGTATTTGAAATTATAAAGACCTATTCATCTCTCTAAGTGGAGAAAAAAATGTTATAAATTTTTTTTAAAGAACAAGAAAAAAAATCATAAGAAAATAGTTGAGAAACAACAATTACTAGTGGTCAGGTGATTATTATTGTTGGTTGTCATTGGTTTCCTGCTTTCTTTAAGGGTGAGAATTTAGTTTTTTAGCTTTTTTATAATTTCCTTGTTAAAATTGGTTTCCTATTTATAGAATTTTGGGATGATTTTATATTAAACTTTGTTAAAATCACAAAATGCTTCATCAAATGATCATGTCACATCTTGTAATCATGAATCTTTCATTGAACATTTAAGTGTCTTGATAATCTCAAATCTAAATGATCTCAAGCTCATTGAATTTTTCTTGTTGATTCAGTATGCGAAATTTGAAAGATTTTTAACCCTTCGATTAAGGCTTCAAATCTTTTAATTTTTTTTTTCAATTGCTTGATTCGATCTTATCGAGACTTGGACCGAATTACATTTTTTGCCTTTGCATTTGTATTATCGAGATGGCAATTTGACTATAGATTTATTAAAATCGGATGGTTTTAAATTTTAATATGAAAGTTATCTTATAAAAAAATGCAACGAGATTCATGTCTAATCATGTAGATTTTTTATGACATGTCAATGAATTTTTTTTTTCTTTTTGTTAAGTGGTGTTGAGAAGGATTGTCCCACATATTTATATAAGGGTGTGTGATCATCTATCCCTTTCAGGTACAATGAGTTTAAAGCGCATGACTATGAAGACATCATAGAGACAGTCTAGACAGCTTAAATATTATTAAGTAAAATAAGAGAACTATCAATATAAATTTATAAATTCTTATGTGTGATGCAACATGCATAACACAAATCTAAGTAATGTTGCACTAGATATTCAACCCTATTAAATATTCTTTAAAATATCAAGTCTATTATGTGTTAAGCTATAAACTCACCTGAGTTTACATGTAGTCTTAAGATGTGCATTGGATTGTTTGTAATTACTAATAGTAAATTTTGTAGTATATGGTTGGTACGAGAAGTAGAGTTGTCATTATGTGTGCTTAGGTGTTTATCTATATGAATGTGTGTGGCATCATTCTTCTCATGGTTTATGATATTTCCTATTTCATGTTCTAGTAATAAGTAACCATAAGAGGTAAAATCAAGGTAATGATTTACAACTTTGAAGAATTTCATAGCAAAGATTGAAAAATGGACAAGTCGAGCTTGAGTAATAGCTAACTTGAGTTTGACTTGCCTATCTCAAGGTAGGCTTGAACTAAAGCACAAACTCGTATTTAGACTATATAATGAACTTCAGCTCGACTTTTCAAATCAATTTAAGGCTTAAGCTCAATGTTGAGCTTAAGTTTCATCCACTAAATTTGTTAAACATTCGATGACATAGAAGAAAGGGAATCATAACAAGAGTTCCATGGAGAAGAAATATATGAATTTACAATTAGAGCTCACTAGGGAAGCCATTAGTGACTGAAAATCCTTGCCAAGAGCTCTCTAGAGAAGACATCCATCGATATATAATGAGTAAGTACCAACTAGAGCTTGCTAGATAAGGCGTCAAAGGTGAGACAAAGAAGAATGATAATGAGAGTTTATTGGGAAATGTATCATTAAGATTAGTTTCATTAGAAGATCAAGACAAAAAGTTTTTTGTACTTTATAAGCTTGAAGATCCAGTAATTAAGCTACAGTAGGAAAATTTTGTTCAATGATTTAGTATTTGTTCGCTTTATTGATTTAATCATGCAGCTTGATAAATTACAAGTCGAACCACATCAAGTTTGAGCGCTTAACTCATATAATATAAGAGTAATAATTTGAGATCAAGCTAGAGGCTCAATTGTATCCTCATAAGCTCTTTAATAAGCCAAGTTTGAACCGACTCGTGAACAAGCCTAACTAAAACTCCTATTCATGATAATAGTTAGAGTATCATAGGTGACTATATAAAGAAAATTTTAGATTTGCGTGAATGTATTTAACAAAGGACCTCTTTCTATTACATTTCTCTTGTTAAAATTATCAAATAATGAAAGGACTATAATGAGCATAATTAGCAACAAGTAGGGTTCATTGCTTGCAAAATCAACTAAAGTAAATGCACATTATGTATTTGTGGTGTATTAGAATTGTGTTCTTAAAAGGTGCTTCCCAATTTGATTGTACATTAAATTTGGACATCAAATGTTCCAACATTTGGAAATAGGATCACATTTCCTTCAAATTTGACGTAAGTATGAATTTTGACGCAATTTTTAGATCTCAAGGGATCAAGTACTTAAGTCAATACCAAATTATTTTAATTACCATTTCATTAAAGTTAGAGTTAAGGGTCAAATTATTCAATGAGGAGAATCTAATGCAATGAAGTTGTATATATTTGAGTCCAAATGAGCTCAAGTAAAGCATATACAAGTATAGTTAAAAGTTTCTTGATACCATTGAAAGGTTCTGACATCCTCCAAAATTATTATGCTTATAACCAAAACAAAAAGCTAAATGAGATATATCTTAAAAGTCAATAATTACTCAACTGTTAGTTTATTATAGAACTATCAAATACTATTTAAAAAAGAACACGGGAACATATTTGGAGTTTTTGATTGAGAATATTGAGTTATTATAGATATGATTATTAATTTATCTTTAAAAAATATATAAATAGGTATGTTTTCAAAACCTTTAAAATAAACTTTTGATGAAAATAATTATTTGGCTTAGAGAATTTTAAATATCTGATTTTTATTTAGCTCTTTAACCAAGCATCTTTGGCTTCACTTATCCATGAATTTCCTCCACCTTTCAGTTGATAGTCTTCACTAAAACTAAAAAGAAAAACTCTCTAGTGATCTTTCAATAAATGATTTTTAATATTTTATCCACTATCAATATCAACTAATGTCAATAATGCCCATCATTATATATTAGCAATTACAATCATCATTTTACATCTTTCAATGATATTCATTGCCCTTATTATCCATCTTCGCTTGTCTCATGATATCCATCTTTGTGATTTCCCAACCCCCTTTATATCAGATGAAACGATCAAATTGACCACATACATAATAACACTTAACTTTTGATATCCGCCATTGATTAATATGTAATGCTTGCTAACTATTTATATTTAATATTCTTAAATAATATTGGCATCCATTTTCTTAATTGCTTGGGATCTTCTCTTGCCTACTATTACCTAACTTCCAACATTCCAAGTGATAGCTTATTAATACATTTTTAAAGACTAATTTAGAATATTTAACATGTTTAATGTAATTTCTCAATAACTTTTGCTAAGTAGTTCTCTCATCTTAGAGATTTGGGTTGCTTATATGTTCACTAAAAGAGCTTAGGTAACACTTATCCCAATGATAATGAATAGGTTATAAAGGCTTCTCTCCGCGTGTAGAATGAACTTGTCCCAATAAGAAAGCACTAATATTATAAATGCTTCACTTCTTGAGTGATAGAGTTTGATTTTTTATAGCAAATTGTAAGTATGTGGAATCCTACATAAGTGAGATGACTTAGGGATATATACATATTGATTGATTGGATATCAAGTCACATTAAGGTATCTTGCTCACTTTCTGTTAGGTATGTCATAGAAGAAAGCTAGTCGTATATTTCTTGCTCACTTTTGTTAGGGATATATACATATTGATTGTTTAAATTTGTTAAACACTCGACGACATAGAAGAAAGGGAGTCGTAACAAGAGTTCCATGGAGAAGAAATATATGATATTTCTACACTTGATGACAAAAAAGTAGGATATGGTACTCGAATTGTTATGCACATATAATAGCCTCAGGTCATTCCTTTGAGAAATATATATATATATTATATATATATATATATAGCAGCCATATTTCTTGCTGTTAAAATGCCTGCAATTGTCATCACAGCTAAAATTATTCCTCGATGATTTTAAAACTGATGCTAAAAGACTTTGTAGTGCTTAGCAATTACATCAATTAAAAGAAACTGCTACAATGAAAATAATAGGGACTTCTACCACTATGACAACTTATATATAATGATGCAAAAACTCTTTTATTTAGTAGATACAACATATATGCATGTAAATGCCTTAACATTTTCCAGAGGCAATCATGTTAGATTCTTGTTCCATCTAAAATTTTATAAATATAATTCTCAATCAATATATTCATCGTCTTCAATTTTATCAATGCTCGCTGCATATGTAATTTGATCAATGCATCGTTAAATCGATCAATCATCCATAGGATGTACTAAAAATGAAATTTGACAGATGAGTTTGTCTGCAATAGAGAACTTATCCATGAAATATTTTTTTGATTTTCATATAACATAAAGATTAAAAGAATTTTAATACTTAAATTATTTTTTTCAGTTATATTCAACGACTTGAATTGATTGAATTAAGAGTCACAATCTCAATCGAAACTAAGTACTACTTCAAAGTTTGCGTCGAAGAGAATCTTTGGAAGTAATTTATGGGCCGCTTAAAGAGCAGGCGTTCACATCCGACCGGGTACCTCCTCACTCCGGTCGGCTAACCTCCGATCGACCATCCTCCAGCGGCTAACCGCTCCGCTCTTATCTGAAATCCTGGAGATCTGAAATCTAGATTTTGCAAATCTGCGGCTTTTATTTTGTTTAAACGCCCAGCAAAGGGAAGATTTACATGCAGACCACACAACTTTTATATTTCTGGGTTTACAAACATATCATTCAATGCTCCAATCCGCTCCTGCCGACCACTCTCAGCTGCCGTCTGTAACCTCAAAAAACGAGAAAATTTGAATTCATCACTCAATCTTTATGCATTCAGAAGTGCGCGCGTGTGTCTGTGTGTGTATATATATATTTATATACAAACACACCACACTTCGATTTGGAAAAAAATTTGTAAATAAATTTGTACGAAATTGCCTTTTTATGCACATAAATTATGGCCCGTTTGAAGCAGTTTATAAGTGCGGCGGCGTTTTTGAAAACGTCGCCTAACTGTTTGGTTTGCGCATTTTTTAAATCACTGTTTGCCGCGTTTAGGTTTTTTACACTAAACGCAGGCTGCGGGTCGACCCCCACAGTCAACTTGCGGGCTGCCCTAAACAGACTCTTAGACTGTATTCATAGATTTTTTTAGCCCCACATAGACGTTTGTTTTTTCCTGTACATATGTGCTATTTTCTTCAAAGTTGGATTTATGGCACATAAATATAATAATATTTTGTATCTCCATATGAAAAGTTTAAGGTTGAGACCTGACGAAATCAAAGATCACTTGGCACTTAGGGAAATCGAACCAGAATAGAAAAACCGATAAGAATACCAAGAGCGTCTGATCGATCAGAAAAAGAAGAAATAATCGACAACAATGCCAAGAGTGTCTAATCAATTAGAAAAAGAATAATGAATAGACAATGACGCCAAGATTGTCTTATTAGTAATAAAGACCAAAGGGATTTATCAGCCCTCGACAACAACAAACTCTGCGAGGGGTGCGTAAACGATTGACTTGCGCCCAACTTATAAAATTAGCACTCGGCAACGACAAGCTCTGCGAGGGGTGTCTAACAATCTCGAGAAGCCTATGGGACGTATTGGCACCTAGTAGTGACAAGATCCGCGATGGACGCTTAAACAATCGTCATGCACCCAAATTATAAGTTAGCACCCGACAACGACAAGTTCCGCGAGCGTGTGTCTAACGATCGCTAGAGGCCTATGGGGCGTATAGACATTCAGAAAGCGACAAGCTCCGTGAGGGGTGCGTAAACGATCGCCCCGCTCCCAAAGTATAAAATTAGCACCCAACAGCCATAAGCTTCGAGAGTAGTGTCTAAGGATCGTAGAAGCCTATGGGATGTATCAGCACCTGAAAACGACAAGCTTTGTGAGGGGCGCTTAAACGATCGTCATGCTCCCAAATTATAAAATTAACACCCAACAACTATAAGCTCCGCGAGAGGTGTATAACTCGAAGAATCCCCTTCGAGGCGAGCAACAAAAAAACTTTCCTCCGAGGAGTGCAAATCTAAGACTCCCCTTCGGAGCGAGCGACTCTAAGATTTCCCTATGGAGCGAGCAAAACAAAGTCTCTCTCTCTCTCTGACGGTTGACTCTTCTTCCGGCTTCCTCCGACGACTGACTCTTCCGACCACCGGAACCCGACAACTCCACAAAAAAATCTCTTGAATGACAAACCCAACACATTACGATAAAGACAGGGTGGACCTAGCGCGAGGGGTATCATTAGCAAATTATGTGTTCAAGATTTATTCGATTTATAAATTTTCTTATCCTTATTGTTATTGTCGCTATCAAGCAGCAAAAAGGTTAGTGAATTTAATATGTATACATAAAAATGATCTGCACGGATCTCGAGACAACCCAACAGTAGGAAAAAATGACAAAAACGCCGTTTGTTCTTCTCTCTAAAGCAGGACTAAACATGTAATTTATATACTTTTTTTGACCCTGCCGTCTTCTATAAATTGGAGAGATTTATGATGTGTAGGGTTATTTTGGCTCCCCTCATTTGTAATAAAATAAATTTGTGAAATAAAATGAGTCAGAGAATCCAAGAACACCACATTTCATTCAGGGCGAGAAAGTCTTCCTCTCTCTCTCATTTCTCTCCCAGTCTAGATTATGTCTCTTTGTTCAACGCTACATTCCTGGGACCGTCTAATCGGATAAATTTGGATCCAACAATTACAAGCCTGATGTAAATTGTTCAACATTTCTTAAAGTTTTTTAATGAATTTGATTATAAATTCACACGTACCATGCATAAGACTGTAAATAAAACAATTTCAATTGAAGCGCGAACACCCAATCAATAAATTAAAAGAGCATTTATGTACATACCACGCAATTCTTATGTATTTACATCTAACATCTGAATATAAAATCTTAGATACTAAATATGTAAATATATACAAATAAGAATTGCGTAAATTCTCCTAATTAAATTCATTTGGATAAGCTGTACGAATTGAAGTTGCTTTCTCGTCTACTGTCACATCAAAAGCGGTTGTCATCAACCAACTTGTCAGCTCTGATACTGCTTTAAAACGAAAAGCTTCCTTCATTTCCCACTAATAAATTTCTTCAGTTCCCACAGATAAAGTTTCCTGCTTTTGGGCTTCCACATGACAGCATGTGAACCCATTTTAGCTAATTATATAGTTTGATTCTTACTAATATGGTTTTTCAACGTGTAATAAAGAGGCAGCTACATGCATGGTTAAAAAACTGGCACTCTTTAACTGCAGTTCTAATTTCCTTTCCAACTATTAAAATTGTCGGTCTGAAAGCTTTGCATGCCTAACCATTACATTAACTTTTCATTACAATGATTTTGTTTTTTTTCTACGGTTCATAAATTATTAGAAAATCACACCTCTGCAATGAATTTAATTACAATATTTTGCAGTCATTTAAATTATTGCCAAGATGGGAAATATCACTCACTATCTTTTCTTTATAAAGTGATACTAGCTGCCACAAATATTATAAATGATAATTATAATCACTGTTATCATTTGGAGATTTAAAATTATGGAAAATAATTCAAGAGAATCAAAATAGAATTTTAAGCTAGCAAGAAAAGCAAAAATACCGTACATATTTAACATGAAAAAACTCAAGCACTGAAAAAAATAATCAATAAATTCACTATAAAGAAAATGAGGAGAAACACACAACTTACACCACAACCAAGTATTTTTACACTTTGGACACTCCATACAATAGCATTTCTCTCACTTGCATAAGAGAAATAAAAATCCTTCATAAAAAAAAAAAATTATAGAAATAACTACTTAAAATTGACAGTTTTTGTCATAGCACTGCAGTGCTACAATGTAGCATTGTGACACTCTAATATAGTATTATGGCCTCACGCACTTCATTTCTAAATGAAACTATGCACAATCTTCCTAACTTCTGAGTATCGGGTGTTGTTGGTACAATGCTGAGGCAATATGTAGCAAACAAAAAAATTTTCTAGAGGGACAAACTAATCGGTAAAATTGAAGGCTCTAAGTTGACAATTGATCAACACAATCATGTTCCACATAATAGCAATTATCAATCAATATTGCACGACTATATGTAATCTCAATTAGTATAGTCGCTTTAATAGCCGCTAATAACCATTATAGTTGCCTAAATGTGCATAGTGATATAAATTTTTGAAGCACGGTATGCTCCATATGAAGCACTTATTTTCCCATTACAATGAAGCAAAAATAGTTTAAGTATAATATCTTATTAAGTATATTGATAAACAATCTTGTTGAAACAAGCATTAGTATACAATATAAGTTACAATATTCTTATAAAATAATGATTTGATAAATAAAGTAAAGTTACAAGATGGATATACTTAAGAGATTGAATTCATTCATATCACATTTAGCTTAAATAAACAAAGAAAAAATGATCCCCTCAATCCTAGTTCCTTCTACCGAAGCCAATCCATATAACACTTGGCAAATATTTTCTATCATAATAAAAATATAATGCAAAGTTTAGATGTATGGTACAGGGGTAATGTTGTAATTAGTTATTGTGTCGTTAAATCTTTGTGTTGATTATAAATGTTGTTTATAATCAAGAAGTAAGATAAATAAAATTTTAAAATTAATTAATTTTAATTTATGATCACTTCCACATATAATCCTACAATAATCAATCATATATGTATTTTTAATGGGGTATCACACGTAATGAAAAAAATTAGCTTTATTCTTTCTGTTTTTGAATCCTAACTACAAATAATTCATATTATAATGCATAAAAATGAAAGATCTATAATAATCATTGCTTAATTATAATCTATAAAATGTAAATAGTATAAAGAGGTAAGGTAATCAAACTGTGTTGTAGAGATTCAGCTTCCAAGGCCTATTTCCAGTACAACTCAAGTGTTCTTACTAGCTCTTTTTTGTTAAATTAAGGTAGAGAAATTTTTTTCCTTCATGAAGAATGCGGCCAATATCTTATAATATAATATAAACAAAACATTTAATTTTTAAATTAATATCTTGTTTTAATTTTAAATAACACATATTTGATAGTATGTTTCAGAAAATTAATTAATCTAATTCAAGATTACTTTACTAATCAAGTCTTTGGAATAACCAGTAGTGAAGATTGGACTTGACTGTACTATATGATTTAACATTAAATGGTACAACTACTTTTGAGTTTTTATTAACAATTTTAAGTTAATTAAGTTAGTTTTTAATTTAAATTATGAGAGTTTGTAAGTTATAATAAATTTATTAATTTTGTAAATATAATAATTCTATTACTCAATAATAAATTAAATATTATTTACTTAAAATTTAATTTTGCAATGGCAATCTAATTGCACTTCGGTTAATTAGGCCACAAACTTCACTTCCCTTGAATCCTAAATATATTCTAATATACTTGATACATGATTTAGTAATTTTAACCTTTATTTAAGGTAATCGTGATCTGACTTACACTAACCTAGAATAGAATTATTAGCATTTACTAAACTAATTTTGAAATCAGCAAATTTTAATTGCAAGCTCAAGTTTTTGGGGATCAAAAACTTTTAGGTAACGTAACCTCCCTCATTTTATGTAGAGGGATTATCTTACACCAACTTCTCTGTCCCTGACAATTAAATTATGCAATATCTTCCAAACCATATACATATTTTGAGAAGATATCCTAAACTAACTCTTCAGCCACCACCAGATTAGGCCAAATCTATCTCCAAATTGTTGTCTTGGCCATTGCCTTAAGGCCATGACATATATTTTAAAAGGAAGATTTTCCTGGTTGCTTTAAGTCGCTTCATGATTTTCAAGTGCCCTTCCCTCCAACTCCTTCATATAAGAGTAAATTCACCTCCAAGAGTAGAATTGCCTTAATACTCAATTATATTTCATCAACAAAACAGATGATTATGCTATTAATAAGTTACTTTCACTTGCATATTTTGCATTGACATCTTCTTGTCGTAATTCTTAGAAAGGAAACCCTATATAACACATATATATTCCTAGTGAAAGTTATTTTAATTGGACTAAACCAAATGTTTTTTTCTTCTTTTATAATTTTCAACGTAAGAGAACATGTTTTCCTTAATTTTTTTAATTTAATCCTTCATTTATTTGATAATGATCTCGCTATCTACTAATTTTTTAGTGACAATAAATATGAGCAACAATTACTTAGTATTGATATAATTTAGAAAACCACTAAATTTTTTAACTCAATTAATAAATGCAGTAGAATATGACATATAGAAAGCTGTTAAAATGTGATTCAAGAGAAAATTTTGATTATTTGAAGCGTATTAGTAAAATTAGTAGGCACATATCTTACGGGCTACAATGCGCGTACATGAACTATGATATACATAAATATGCCACGAATATAGACGCCTGGCTCAACAACTCATGAACAAAGGTCGGATATGATTGAAGGAAAATTTTAACATAATAATAATAATAATAATAATAATAATAATAATAATAATAATAATAATTGTAGTAGTAGTAGTAGTAGTAGTAGTAGTAGTAGTAGTAGTAGTAGTAGTAGTAGTAGTACTAATAATATATTTTAAAAATCGAACATGAAATCAATCCCTCCAAATGTTAATGTTAACAAATCATGAACAAGTATACCTGAAAATAACATGGATTTATGATGTTCAATATATTTCAAGGCCATCTTTTAATATATGAATACTTATCAAATGTCTAGTCACTACACACCATTGTATATATTACCATTTAAGTGTTATATGTGGTCCTTCCAATTTATGATGCATGCCTTTTAGTGTATAAAAATAGCCTCAATCGTTCATTAGCTAGCTTTAAGTAACTTCAAATTCTTATATTTGAATTTTAATAGTTATTTAAAATCTGTTGCGTGCTAGTAAATTTGCAGTGGTAGAGTGATATATTAATGTTTTGGTGTTGTATACGAAAATCTAGAACGCACACACATGTAAGATGAAATAGACAAAAAATATAACATGAGCTTTTATGCGGAAAACCTAAAAGGGAAAAACTAAGGGGCTTGACAAGTTAAAATGATTCAACAATGTCAATGTAGGTTGCAAGACTTTGTCGGCTCTAACTGGTTTGAGCAATCCACATAAGTAACTTGACTTTGCTAATAAACTGATGTAATATGTCAGAAAAGTGGTGGAATTGATGGCATCGATCTGACGACGGCGATAGTGGTGATCCAGCGGTGGTTGAGGCTAGACAATAGCGGTGGCCCTGACAGTGGCGCTGGTGTAACATATGAGTTGTAGTACTCATGTATTAAGCAGAACACAACTACAATTCTTCCTCTGTGTCTTTTTATGTCCATGTGATTTATTGTTTATGTAGCTCACAAATATAAATATCCCCAAATTAACTATAGCCATAACATGTTTTTAACAAAAAATTAATTATAAAGAAAGTTTGAAAAGTAATTAACAAGTTGTATTGCTTGTAAATAAGTCCCAATAAAGAATGAAGAAAAAAAAGTGTCCAAGAAAGAAAACCAAAACATTTTGAAAGTAACTTAAATAATGTCCCAATGAAAAAATATATAAAATATCTAACAAATAAAATAAAATTCATGCATTCCGGTTGTCATAAAAAAACATAAGTAATTGACCCTACAGTTAAGGTTCATCATCATAAAGAACTTTCTTTGAGTAGGGTCTTTTAGCAACTTAAAAGAGAACAAGTACAACGGCATGTCTTCGTAAATTTCTGGAGTTGCTTCCTGAATCCACATTTCTTACTGAATAAAAATTGCTTGTGATATGTTAGGGTCATTGCTACATGGGTAAACTAACAATGAAATTTAGCTTTTAATGAAAACAACACCTTTTTTTCTTTTTCTAAACCCTAGGACACTTAGATAAACTAGTAGATTCAACTTCATTGAGATTAGAGTTGGGGCTTCATTAGAGACACCAATTAGCTCGATACCCACATGCTCGACTATGAAAACAAACCCTCTCTTACTAGGGGCCCATATATGATCGTCGGTGGCAATGATTCCACCAAACATACAATCCAAGTTTTCTTCAAGCACAGGGTCAATGCCACTGGCCTTAAATTTTTTAGCATTTGGAATGGCCTACAAATTGGAATGGCCTACAAATTAATGGATTGTTCATATGTTGACTTAATTGCAAAGATAAATAATTGGTAAGGGACTTCACGTTTCATAAATTTTCGCTTCCAATCTCTTGGCCCACCATTCTTTTGAAGCTTCAATTGTTCGCTTTATCATGTCCCAACCCAAGCTTATGTATCCTCGCTTCAAAACTTTCCTTATTTTTTAATCATTCTTTAATTAATCCAACTTATTTTTCAA
This sequence comes from Phalaenopsis equestris, assembly GCF_001263595.1. NCBI lineage: Eukaryota > Viridiplantae > Streptophyta > Magnoliopsida > Asparagales > Orchidaceae > Phalaenopsis > Phalaenopsis equestris. Next base: position 2,957,535 of record NW_018164478.1, on the reverse strand, counting down.
TTTTAATCTATCATATGTCCTTTTTGTGCTCTCCCTAGACTTCTTTATTAAATTTTGTCAACCCACCTTGTTAAAATAGGTGGTTACCCTATTTCTTAATTCCACCTCTTTAAAGTGAAGATCACAAAATATTAGTTTCACATTTTTATCCCACATGAAAGACGAACCAATTTATTTTGTCTTTACCATGAAGATACCAACATTAAAAAGAGCCAAGCAACATAATTGTGCAGCACAGAAAACATAATGTCATTTAAAATACCACAACTCAAAAAGGAAACTGAAAAAGAAATATCACAACAAACCACCAACACTACCACCACCATGTAACAAAAAATCATGGCACCAAAAAACCGCCATCACACCGCCACCACAATCATCACCACCAACACAACCACCAATATCCGCACACACCACCAACTCATGGCCAACACCAACACCTCCATGTCACAAAAAAACCACCAATAATGTCCACACACACACCACAACCACCATCATGTCACCAAAAAACCATCACTAACATCCACATATGCAAATAAATTATCACCAATGGCACAACTACAAACATCACTAACAACACCACCACCACCATGTAACCAAAAAACCACCTCCAACATCGACACACACCACCACCACCATGTTACCAAAAAAAAAACTAACACCAACATCCACACACATAACAAACATCACCACTAACAACACCATCATCATGACACAAAAAAACCACGCCCAACGTCCACACACACCACCAACATCACCATCAACAACACTAACAACAACATCACCACCATGACTCAAACTCACCATGACACAACATCACCACCACCATGACACAACATCACCACCAACACCACCACCTCCATGGCACAACATCAGCACCCAAAGTACTACCACCATGGCACAAAAAAATTATTACCCACACCTTAAATACAAACATTACCACCAACATACCATAGTTAAATCCAATAAAGAGGGAAAATCACAAAAAAGAACAAAACTGACAAGTAGAGCATCAGTATAACATTTCAAGTGTACTCGAATTGAACCAAAAATAAAATAGAGCAAAGAGCCTCGACTGAACAAGCCACAATAGACAAAATAAAATTTATTTTCATAGGCTAACAAATTATAAAAAATGAACCACATATCACATTGATCAGAAAATGAATGGTAAGGGCAATGCCAAAAATTGCATGGGGCCTCAATTCATAGCCTTCCAACATAGAGCATAAAGCACAAGCCACACAAGTAATGGTAAATGCTAAAACTTGCGAAGGGGCTAACATAGAACCCTTCCAACATAGACCTTAAAGCATAGGACTCACATGGACAATGGAAAAATGCCAGAATTTGTAAAGAAGGCAAAGCCAAAAATCATAAAGAACAAGCCACATAGGTTAAACCATAAGACCAAAGCCAAGAATATCAATGTCAGTGGTAAAGGGTAGAGATATCGTAAGAGAATATGGGAGAGTGCCACCAAAACCAAAGACCAGAAAGAAGGGAGGAAGGAGATGAGAGATGCTACCCGAACTGCCAATCAGAGTTAGGTGGGAGAGGAGAAGGAAGCGAGAGCAAAGATATGCGAGGGAAGCACAACAACAATAAAAAAGGGGCACGTGAACAAAACATGAGGGCATGAGAGATATTTCTCGGAAATAAAACGTGGGTTGTGTGGTTAATAACTTGGTGTTTCATTAAAGAGATAGATACAAAGGAAAATCCAACAGACATACTCACAAATATGCTACCTGTCTAGAATTTGATCTAATATAGCAATTTGATGAATATTTGAGCTCATGATTGATTATATATTCAGACATTTTAAAAAACTACGAGAGGCTTAAACCCTTCGGGAGAGTGATACATATGCAATCATCTTGATGCAGTTGATTTGATATTGGAGCTTATTTTGATTTTCTCTCACTTATCATGAAGTGAGAGATGAGGCGAAGATTGCTATGGAAAGTATTAAATCTATCGGTTGTATATTTGGAAATGTGTATATGTTGAAGATCAATGTTAAGTAAACTAACTCAAAGATACCTAATTACATGATTTATTATATATTAGGAAGCTTGATATTAGGTATCCTATTTAGATGAGATCTAATTATGGGATATTTTCTATATCAAAAACATTCATAATTTGTATGTCTTAATCCTCTCTTATTTATATAAGAGATTAGAACTAATTTTTATGTGTAAAGTAGTAACTCTATTTTAATTATTTTTTCCCCTCTTTCTCTTCGCCTATTGATAGTGGAACAACCCTTCTCCGCGGAAGTAGGTGAATTTACGTTGAACCGTGTAAATCACACAATATTTGATTTTTTGCTTGCCGTGTGATTGTGTTTTCCGCATTGTTTTGCACAATTCTACTACTATATATTGGATCAATATAGTTAACTATAAATATCAACACTCAATCATTTTTTCTTGTAATCATATCTTTAATTTTCAAACGGTTCAACCTTTCAATGTCAATTAAATCATATTTATTGAATGCACTATATAAACTCACTTGAAAAGTAAAATAAAATTTACGTTTTTGAAATTTGAATTGATGACATTTATTTAGGAAACCTGAGGTTAACTTATTATGATGTTTAGTATTCCAAATATTTGGGTGACGGCAGATTGAGCAGGTTGAAATTATGATAACAGTTCTTTTTGTATTATTATCCGACTGACTGCTTGTGCATTTCCAGACATTAATACGAATGACAAATTTATATATACTTCAAACAAAATAAATTATAACTTCAAACAATATATTATTAGAACAACATAAAAGCATTAAAAAGAAGAAATAACTTTGACAGTATATGCGAATAAAATCAATTCGTCGAAATTCCCGTCCTTTCTTCTCGAAATAATTAATGTAAAAGTTGACGGCTTTTGCGTTGAAATAACCAAAAAAAAAAAAAAATCCAGCATATTCTATACAAAATTAGCATAGGGTGTAGACAATATTTTGACATGAAATGCAAGAAACTATATGTATGATAGGAATATTATCTGCTGAAATTTTTCAAAAAATGACCTTGTTTAATTATAGGGGCATTTACAAAAATGCCACCCAATTTGTATGTAATTACATATCCAATGCATAAAAGTATTTTTAGAAAATTACATACATAGGGCCTGAACCATTGATATTTACAAAATCTATCACCCATATTATATTTTTGAACTATCGAACTAATTTATTTACGAGTGTCACGGATCAAATCATTGTGAATTTCATAAAAATGAAACACATGTGTTCAGGTTTTAACATAAATTTTAACATTTGGGTGAGAAATTGATAAATGGATAAAAATGGGTGTTTGATTTGTAAATAAGAATGTTTCACGTGCTATATAAGTGATGGTCCCATTTATTTTTTACTCCCAAAATTTTTATATCATATCAATAATATCACTACTTAAAAAAAAAAAAAAAGTACTTTTTCATGCCTAGACAAGATAAAATATATGTAAATAATTGCATTTTAGATTATAAATATGTAAAATAAAAAAAAAAAAAGTGTTTTGTATGTAAATCTTCCTTAATTAAAAAAAACAATTTAAGTAAATTTATTTGGGCTTTATTTCTGGTGTGCTATTCATTAAAAGGACTTTATTCCTCCATCATTACACATCGCTAGTTCCAATTCCAACAATCAGTTAGGCTCCTCACGTGCCTTGTGGACCCATATTTAATTCTCCATTTCTCATTTTCTTCCATGGAATGCGCCACAAGTAAGCCAAGTAGGACCTTTTATTTTATTTATTTATTTTAATTTTATTAATTATTATAAGCAAATACTAAAATCCTTAAACGACTCAGCTATTTTCCCCAATAAAGAAACTCCACGTCATCCTCCAGGTAAATTAATTCCTCTGATCATCCTCTGATATATCGAACTGATCAATCCATTTGCCAAAACCAGCACGTGCAGGGACTGATCTCAGACGTACGTCCGATTTACACACGTGGTGCATATCAAACGGCTGTGATGAATCAGATGTGATCGTCCCTATCGTTATTAAACTTGTGGTAGACAAGCACGTTGTGGATTAGGCAGTGGGCTATAGCTGAACGGGCATGGAATGGGTCGCGCCTAATAGTTAGGCAACGGTCACTAGCTACATAATTATGGGACATTGGGACTCTTCCATGGCTGATGATTATGCACTGAATTAGGCAGCACAAGAAAGAAGGCGTTCGGTAAGCCATATTTGCTATGGTTGGCAACTTGGTTTTGGTTGGGTTGGAGAAGGGGACAATGAGGGATGCTTCCACGTGCCTCCCCAATGACCCATCCAACATGGTGTCATGAGATAGGGGTGTACACTCGAGCGGAGTTTGTGTTTCCTGCCATCGTCATGGTGTACGTATTCGTCTTCTACTTTTTGTCGCCGCGAGTTCTCAGATACTCAATCGTAGTTTAGTCAATTATATAAAAGTTTAATATACACATATATCATATATGACACTCATATTTTTAACATTAGATAAAAATATCATTAGAAAAAAAAAAAATTTGAAGTGAAGGAATGATATAATTTTTCATATTACATAGTTATGTAACTAAGACACTAAAATGTTATATAAATAGCAATTAAAATTTGAATATTAAAAGTGTAGATTCATAAAAATTGTGTTGTATATATGCAAATTTCATATTATTAATTATAATGCAGTATGATTTTGTATTGGGACTAATAAAATCTAATCACGGGCTATATATGTTTTAAAAAGGGGCATGCTTAAATAATATCAATTTTCAAATTAATATTTTTCATAAAAGGTAAGGTTAAATTTTATAAACTAACACGTGAGAAATGTTTATTTTAAGCAAAATTTTTTGTTAAGAGCAAAAGTGCTTAAAATCTTAAGAAGAGAAGTAGCTAGAATCAACTTAGAGAATGGAGCAGACTTAAAGTAGTCTTTTAGCTACATTTTATACTTTTGCCTACTATTAATGAAGTGTGATTATTGCTAGCACATATTTAGAATTTTTAGTGAAGACTTCTTATAAAAGGAAAAGTATTTCAAGACATTTTGGACAACAGTTTTCTTAAGATGTCAAATCTCTTAAATATTTTATAAAACAAATTGGAATACTACATAAAATAATTTTTTTTTTAAATTTAATAAGATAAATACCTAGCACAATAAGAAATATTTTTCTTATAAAAGTTGTAACTTTTAAAACATTTAAAATTGTAATACATTACATAAAAATTTTTATTTCGAATATATTGACCTCATTCTTTTCTTTTCTTCCAGAAATTGAGCCCTAAATACAACATGGTTAGAAATTAGTAGTTAGTGGTTAATGTATGTTTTGAACTCGGGTCTATTAACTGAAGAGAAAGCTCTCAGCTAACTCAACCAAAATCTCACACATTTTTCTTTTCCTTTTAAAAGCATTAGATTAACACTTTCATTGACACTAATATTTCCTTCAATGTTGTGGCTAAAATAAAGGCTTTTGCTGAAGGATAACTAATCTTAGTAGCACTTCTGTGAGAAATAACGATGAAAATTGATATTTACTCAAAATTTTGAAACAACGTGCCGCTAGCTAGAGTTCAAATTTGTGATAGTTTATATGCTTTACTTGAATACTATAATTAGAAGCATTGCATTTGACCTGCAAAGTAATGTGAAAGTTTATTTTCTGTATGACTTTATAATTATTATCAATTTAAATGTTAAGATTGTTTAATGTTGTCTTGTAAATATTGTTGTGAATATAGTATGAAATAAAATCATCATTACTGATTTTAATTATAGAGATGTATTGTTCTGCAAATTTTCTGATTAGTTGTTATGGCAAGGCAATGAAAGAATTTTACATATGCGACATTTTCTGGCGAAGAAAATTATGATTTTTTGTACCTTCTTTGAAGTAGTCAAAAGCAATGCAAGTGGAAGTAATCGCGATTAATTAGTTGGAAGATAATGCTATTTTATCAAAATTATAAATCCAAACCACATATCTTATTTATCACAGATCTTAAAGAAAATGCATTACAGAATAAAGAAATTATCACGTGCGCGTGAATGCTGGATGTGATTTTGCATACGTTTCAGACACAAATTGGTAGACACATGAATGCAAATTTACATCCGTCTATCTAAACGTAAAGATTTCTCAAATAAATGAGGCAATAAGTTTTTTTTCTCTTCAATTAATTTTTGCCCTAATAACCCTAATAACAATGTTTATTGCAACGTGGATGAAAAAAATCCCTAGACAAATTTATGTGAGGATGTGTAATAATTATTTAATAAAATTGGTTTCATCAAGACGCACACGAAGCATCTCAAATTATTACATGCAGATGTCTGGATGTAAGGACAAGATGAATAGTCAGGAGGTAACATCATCACAAATTTACGTACATGTATAATGATCTTTCCATCCACTGTCGGATGTACTTAATATAGGGACCATACCAAATAATTTTTATTTCTCTACACTTAGGTTGCATGAAAAATAAATAAAATATCACCATGAAAAGTAGAAAAACACACACAGAATGTACACCTTGAACAAAATTTAACTCATAATATACGCAACATAAAGCTATTAATTAAAAAGATTAAAAAAAAAACTATACATTAAAGCATTGGTTAAAAGGCTTGATATATTACTGGTAAAATTCAGACAGCATTTACACAAGTTATTTGAGCCTTATAAAATCTATAGCTCCAGAATCCAGATGCAACATATAATACTTAAGCAAATCAAGCGCAAGCTACCTCCCACTTGATTTATTGCATTTAACCGTAATAATTGCCACTTTTCAACAAATGCAAGTGCGTGCGAGCGCTTTACTAACCTGGAGAATCAAACAAATATACATACATACCAAATATATGAAGCTGATTAAAGCCAGGTGTCTCCTTCATCAATAACTCATACATATAAGAGCGATCAATTTCTTATTTATTACTTTAATTAATCTCCATTAAGAGATTGGTTCGATTGGATTGACCAAAAATCCTCCATACTCCAAAAGTTTTCACCCAATTCAGCAGCGTTGTATGAGGGAGGATAAGCTTCAGGATTGGTATTTGGTTGTACGGGGTAATTGCTATTTTGAGCCATTCCTTCTTCAATGCTGCTTGTGTGGCTTGTGCTGGCCTCATCAATGGCCATTTGGCTAGAGTAATCGGCAGCATCGCCATTCTTAACCTTCTTCTGGATTCTAGTCCTCCAGTAGTTCTTGATCTCATTATCAGTTCTTCCGGGGAGCTGCCTCGCAATTTTTGACCATCTCGTGTAATAAAAAATAAAAAAAAAAAGATTTGAAATGTCATTAGATCAAGAAGTTTAATTTATTCCAACATTTTAGAACTTATACATTAGATAAGATTGGCTATCTCGATATCCAATAGATTTGTCATGTAAAATAAAAGAGACGCTTATATAAATCTAAGAAGCTAATAGCAAAGAAAATATTGTTGAGCAAGTTTTTCTTCCTTGATTTTCTTAAACATGGATAATGTGTTGATATGATTGATCTTGGGAAAGCCATTAATTAAGTACAAATATTATGCGACATTATACAAAACTTAATATTTAGTAGGTGATTTTAAATCATTGATATATATTTAGTTTATTGCATGTCACTTAAGAGAATTAGCTCTTGATTCATAAATGCAATCAAAGTCATTCGTCAGACATTTGCTCACGTTAGGTTGATAGCTCTGATTAATATCTGATGTTTCCCCACCTTGGTGTAAAAGCATTTTTAAAATAGTAACCTTACCAAATAATTAGGTGATCACAGAAATATCTATTCCAAATATGCTATTTTTTTGGCAAATAAATACCCAAGGTTTAGTCCAAGGATATCAATATGTATTGGATTGCAAATAGGATTTGCAATCAACATTTCATTTCTCTGTTAGGAATGTACAAAATATCTGTTATCATGAAGATGGTAAATGTAAGTATATATAAATATTGTATGTGCAAGCATTTCTTTCTTTTGCATGAGTCTGATACATATTACTTTCTTACTGGTTTTTAAAATCCACGCTCGGGTGATCTCAATTTATTTATTTATTTTAAGTAATATTACTTCTTTGTTCTTTAGCGTACCGTTGGAAAAAGAAGATTTTAGAGGGAGCTTTCTTTATTCTTCCCTTTTTTTTTGTATATAGTAATCCCCAATCTTCTTTCATTTTCTAGCAGAAAGCAAGCAAAATGCTTAGAATTTCAAGCGAATTTTTTTCTTTTCTTACATGTACTCGAAAATCAAGATAAGAAAAAACTGTATTATATCTTACGAAGCTCATATGCGTACATTCAATATGAATTAATTTTTAATAATTTTTTTTTTATTTATTATTTATTTTATTTTTCCGAAGATGTGTGTATCACATGTATTACGAAAGATGTCAATTCTATTTATGATCTCTCTTTTTTTTATCTTTCATTATTTCAGCAATTGATAGAGCGTTTTATGTTTTACTGAATGAAAATTGTTGGGAAGTTCAGAAACTAGAATTATATATAACTGTATGCTTAATTATTTACATATATTAACACATTTTAACGCTAATATAGTAAATTCTAAGAAATAGTTAATAATTAAAATTAGTAAAAAGTTAGCATAAAAAATAGAAACGAGAACTTGTGTGACCTTTCCTCATTCGGTATATGCTCAATTACTTTCCATAGTTAACATGAAAGTCACCATCTTCATTTGAACTTTTTATGAATTGATGTTCTAAAAGCGCCACCAGAAAATATCCAACACAAGCCACACTAAAGTACTCATTTCTGTCCTCTTTCACTATTATTGCTCTAGAGCACTAATTATTCGAGATTAGTGAGTTGATCGAATTATATATTAATTATTGTTCAAGGAAAATAATTTTTAATGTATTATACATAAACGGTAATAAAAATATAACAGCTACAAAATAAATATATGAGATTGGGAATAATAGTTTGTTTATGCGGAAGAGGAGGGCTGAGATCAGCCCAAAAAATAAATTAGGCTATCTCAGCCCTCCTCGAAAAATCATTTCATATGGATAACATATGCGAAAATGTATATGTGTCAAATATCAATAGTTCATCAGAACAAAGATAAATTTTTGTGTGTCTTATTTTTTATTATTTAAAAAAAATTGATGGACGGTGGAGATCGGGACAAGGTATGATAGAATAATAACCATCGGTGAGATTTGACACATTTAAATTTCTCAATTAAACGATAACAAAGGAGAGAAAAAACTAATATATTTATGGGGAGTTAGCAAAAGTTTTGTTTTTGTTGAATAAACAACGACAAAATCACAATTTTAAAGTTTGATTCGAATTCACAATCTTATTGAAAGTAATTTTTTTCTCAAAAAACTTAATCACAAATCATTTCACATGAACCTCTTTAGCTCACTTAATCAGCGAACAAATATAATAATTATGATTTTTTTTAGTTTTTCGTCTGTACATGATGCTTACTTAAAATAATCATCCGTACAATTATCAAGATCACACCTGACATAAAATAAATTTTTTTTTGTTGATAATAGTTATGGTACAATTATTTATATTATTTATTACTACGTAAAAAGAAAGAGTAACAAACATAAAAATAAATATAAATATATAGAACTTAATATTTACATAACCCACTTTTTAAAATTTCTTCAATGAAAGCTTAATTATGTTGGCGGCAAGAGGATGCATATATTGCAAGCAACTCCTTATCTTTAAGAAGAAACTCACCTATTTCCCCACCTGGCATGCAGATCCATTATCAGCAGCTGCTCCTCCGGTGTTATATTCCCTCTCCGCACGTCTGGTCTGAGATAGTTTAGCCATCGAAGCCTGCAACTCTTCCCCGTTCTTTTCAAACCTTCTCATAAAACCCATCCAACACATATGTTATCGTAATCAGATTCGCCATCTCAAAAAACAAAAATCGTTCATAAATCTATACACATCAATCACCTGCAGATCGAGCAAGATTATTCCACACTCCCTCACCATGGTTGGCTATATAGTTGATGAGGATGAGGTCCTCTTCCATAGTCCATGGCCCCTTCCTCACCTCAGCCTCCTGGCTAACGTTTATCCTCTTATCTATGTTGCTGGACTCATCCACCATGGTAGTCTGCGAAAGAGAGAGAAAGTTAGGTTTGCTGTTTGGTATGGTAAGAGAGAGAACTGAATGCGTGGAAGATAGAGGGGGATGGTGGCAAGCAGGAGGTTGTTGGTGAGGTCTTTATAAAGAACAATAACAAGCACCTTGTCTTCATTAGAGCTTTATTAACGAAGTTCAATTAACCCTTAAAAGATGCATAGGCATGGAGTAATTATTCCATTGTTTAATAGCACAGTAATTCATGGCTATTTTTCTAGGGGAACGTGTAATGACCCTGTACACTTCTTATGACGGCCAGCTTGCATGGAAAGTATTGTTGTGGTCCGCTGGAACCGGTTAGGAACGAGGAATAATATCTTTTATCTTCTTTAGAAGAGCCTGGACTGCGAAAGGCATTTGGCGGCGAGGTTTTACAATTAAGACGTGCAGGTGCATTGGAACTCCTTCATCATTATGCAAATGGAAAAATTATTGTGTAGTAAGAAAGATAAATCAGTATACAAAAGCAGACGGAGAGACTAGGTCACATATAAGTGAATTATGATGATATCATCTTCTTAATGATCCTTTTCTGTACATACATGACAATTTCTAGTGTAAATGAGAAGGAATTACGACAAGGTTATTATTTTATTATGTATTCAATATAAAGGTGTAAGTGAGTCAACTCAATTTTTGAGCCAGTTCAAGCTCAGCTTGATAATTGGCTCACGAGCTAAGCTCGATGAACTAGCAAGTTAGCCTTAACTCCGCATGTCAGCTCATGAGAAAACTTGTTTAAAAAATATTAATATAAATTATACTCAAAATATAACAAATTTTAAGTTTTTATTTTTGAATTATAAAAAAATGATAATGTTTATTTTTTATCATACGATTTCTTATTATTTATCTCTCATTTGCTCACTTTATTTATTATTTTGTTATAATACTAGCTTAAATTAATATTATTTTCTTTATGTCACGAGAAACACTTTGATTCATACTAGCAAAATTAAACTCGAGCTTGAGCTCGAACACAAACTCTATTAATTAAAAAAAACTCAACCTAAAATTGATGGTGGCTCGAGCTCGACTCAACTCTCTTACACCCTTATTTTAATATTTATAGATAATATAATATAATATAATTAGACTAAAAATATATGCATTTTTACACTTAAGATAATAATATTGTGCTACTTCACCCGTAATCTCCAAAAAAAAAAATATCATATTAAACTATTGGGTGGCATCAAAATAATTTTTTTTATTTACATTGATATCATAGAATGGCATCAATATTTATTTTCTGGTCTTTTTCTAACTTTGATGCATCTTGATTATAATTATTTAGCCACCATAATAACCATTATTTGCACAGCATCGAAACTGAGTCATTCGGCAGTGGTCCAATACAGACAGCAACAGGGCCCATGGATGTAATAACTAGCAATTGGAATATTGATAATTGCTTAAGGTCCATAGTGGGGACCACAAGATGTATCGACAGTAAAAAGTTTCCTGTTGTAATTAAGTGAATGTTTAAGCAAAATAATCGGCGAGAATGGTCAACTTTTTGCCTTTTTTGGAAATGTTTCAACGCCGCCAAAGCATCCAATTCATATTCTTATGACATTACTTACTTCGCACAAGGGTACGGATTATTTAAGACAGCACCTAATCATAAAAATAATTGAATAATTTTCCTTTTTTTTTTTTTGTCAAATTTTCTCTTGCTTTGGGATCTTCAAATTTTGTTGGGGGTATTTGTTAGGCGCTGAAGACCGCTTCCCCAATCGTGAATCGTGATCTCCCGCGAACTCCCGGTCCCGCCTCCTCGCGAAACGGCACTACCGTGCCCATCTCCCTCTCCCGCCTCTCCTTTCGTTTTTCGCGAATCGGCGCCCGATCCGGCTCCCGATCGCGAAGAGTCGCACCTCCCTGCTGCTGCGAACCGTTTCCGCCTTCTCTATTTCGCGAAGCGAAGCATCCCTTCGCTCCATTCTCTTCGTGATAAAAAGAGCGGCTCTCTTTCAGATATGATAGTTATGTGAAGTCACGATATTCTTCTTCAGGCTTCCTTGAGGCAGAGGAAGAGTTCTTCGGGTTTCCACAGGGCAGTGGAAGAGAAGAAGTGCAAGAGGTAGTTCCTTGCGAGTGAAGGAAGAAGAAAGAAAAATAAGATTGTTCTCCCTAGGCATCTTCGTGGTGACTTGTGACAGAAGAAATTTTGGGTTTATTTCTCTTGTACGTGTTTCTTCTTCAGTGTATCTCGATGTACAGTTTTTTCGGTGTATCTCAGTGTAGAAAGAGAAGAACATAGAGAGCAACGAAGAGTGAGAGATTCCTCTTATAAGTAGAGGTGATCGACTGGTGTAAATTCCTCAAGTAGTAAAATCCTCTGCAACTCCGTGGATGTAGGCAATTTGTCGAACCACATAAATCTGTGTGTTCTTTTCTGGTGTGATTTTTCTCGTTCTATTTTTCACTTCGTTGATTGTTCTCCTGTTTTGTTTTATATATATACCACATCAACTGGTATATCTAGATCCCGCACTAACAACAACTAGTATCAGAGCGTGATTTCAGATTTGAGGTAGAATGATGGCTGCAGATGAAGTGAAAGTTTTAGGGATCGAGAAGTTTGATGACACATATTTTGGTTATTGGAGAATGCAGATAGAGAATTATCTTTATGGGAAGAAACTTCATCTTCCGTTATTGAGGAAAAGATCTGAAATGATGGATGAGGTTGAATGGAATTTGTTGGAACAACAAGTTCTGGGGGTTATTCGATTGACCCTATCGAGATCCGTTACACATATCGTCATCAAGGAAAGGACGCCTGAAGATCTCATGGCAGCCTTATCAGGTATGTATGAAAAGCCATCGGCAAATAACAATGTGCACTTGATAAAAAAGTTTTTCAATTTGAAGATGGTGGAAAGTGTTTATGTTGCTCAACACCTGAATGTTTTCAATACTATCACAAATCAATTGTCGTCTGTGGAAATTGATCTTGATGATAAAATATGTGCACTGATCTTGTTGGCTCCATTGTCAGATAATTGTGAAGCCATGAGAATAGCAATTAACAGTTCTGCAAGTAAATCTAAACTGAAATATAATGATATTCGTGATTTGATTTTGGCTGAGGAAGTTTGCAAGAAAGATTTTGGCGAGGTCTCAGGTTCGAGTTCGGCACTGAATGGTGATTTTAGAGG